>NC_053497.1:99692156-99992156 GCF_905171775.1 Rana temporaria
ATCTAAGGATTTGGGTAGCTGTAATGTATTACATTTTTGGGTTTAATAGCGCTTTAAAGCATATGTAAACCTGGACACAAAAATGTATTATATTGCAACGTATCTGTTGTAGCGTCTGCATTCATTTGCTTTATCCATTTTCTTCATCTTTATTTTCACCTGGTGATCCTGCCGCACGTCCTGTCCTAGTAAGACAACGCTCACTTACTGTACTGTATCAATGGAGGAGAAGCATTGTCACTAGGGTGCCCACATGTCCCGGATTGCCCGGGACTGTCCCGCAATTGACATGTCTGTCCCAGGTCCCGGGCACCTTCATTCTGGGACAATACAATGTCCCGGAATGAAATAGAGGACACAGCCACCCCCCTACTAACTAATAACTACATTTCCGGAACGTTTTCCTAGCGCTGCCTGGCATCTTGCATCCTGTGACAATTTACTCTCAGACAGTGAGGCGGGGATCGAGGCCTGCGCCTATTGCAGCACTGCTGTCCCCACCCATCTTGGCACCTCCACCTTCTCCAGCACCAAGCGGCAAGCAGCAGGTACTGGTGAGACCTTCACTCTCCAGATAGTGATGCCACTCCTTTCCTTCTACACACGTGGCTCATGCAGGGGGAGTGACAACAGCACTGCATCTGGTGGCAGGCTATGGGTGGCAAGCAGCACTGCATCTGGTGGCAAGTGGCACATTCACCTGACAAATAACCCACTGCCAAATTCCCCCCCCCCCATCTTTTTTTGGGGAAGGTGAGAGAGGGGTGTGTCCCTGAATGGCAGTTTGGAAATGTGGTCACCTTAATTGTCACCCTTGGTCAGGAAGTGTGTTAGGACAACAAAAGACCTGCCATTGTCTCTTCTTCATAACAGGGGGGGGGGGGGTGTTCTGTAGTTCTCACAGAGATCATGGAATAATACAGATAATAGTGCAGCAGAGAGCACAGAAATGTAAAAGCTCACAAGATTTCTGTCAGGATCAGCAGATTTGTTTTTTATTTTTTGCATTTTTTTATAGTTATCAGATAAAGAGGGAGCAAGTAAGAGAAGTCCATGTTTCAGGTTTATGTACACTATAGCAGATTGCACCATACAATCCTGATGGCATGAACAGAAATTGGCAATAGTAATCGTAATTCATTAGACCTGCCAGCAACTCTGTCTGCTTTCTTTTAAAAACCTATACGAGTCACATAAAATGGACTTGCTGCAATTACAGTCCAATCAATGGTAATCATGCGCTCCTTATAAAGTCCATAACCTCGCTATAACCCAACACATGTTAACGTACTCAGTGGTTTTCTAGTTTGTGCTGCTTCCTATGCAGCCCTGCGATCCCCCCCAGTATAAAGAAATGTACTTACTCATAACATTCATAGGGGGCTAATTATTTATCACATTATTTTTCCAGCAATTCCATTCACTTTTAAATAGATGCACAAGTATTTGCAGCAACATACAAATAACATTGTCCTGTATTGAATTTTAACTTTTGGGTCAATTCTTCTTCTAAGCAATATACTGGGTAATCTGTAAATATTGTAATGGATTTTGGAAGTCCTTTTTCTGAATAACCATGTTATTTAAACCACATATGTGTTTGGACTGCGGCCAAGGTGAATCCTAACTTTTATGTTGAATTCTGATAAAAAATAAATAAATCTGTAGACATTATACTGTACTATATGGACACCTTTCCAAATGCTTGCGCTCAGATGCACAAAGCCAGGTCCACAAAGGCATGGTTTGCTCCAATGGCCTGAAGGGGGCCTATGGGATAAGTTGGAAGGCCAATTGTGAGCCCTTTTTTTTTTTTGTCTAACTTCATAACCTGACCTCACAAATGTTTTTTTGGCTAAATGGAATTAAATTCCAACAGACACACCCCAAAATTTAGGAAAATTCTTCCTAGAAGAGTGGAGGCTTTTAAAGATATGTGCGGCCATTATTCCTATTCTGTGCATTCATTGATTAACATCTGAACTTGTCAAAATAAGTGATCAGTCAATTAAACTCTCAAATGTATGAGGAGCTGTAAGCAGTCCCTTTAACCCAAAATAATATTCATAAAGTGGGTGATCTCAATATTGCTGACATATTGTGTAACATCTAAAGAGATGGTTTGCTGGTTGCATTTATGTTTGGGCAGTTTGATAAGTATGGTGTGAAAATCCTTTCGGCACAAAGATATACAATTCATCCTCATTCGTGCTGCATGTTTTCAACTTGGCACTTAAAAGAGAGGGGAGTAATTATTGATTGTACAGCAGTGCTGAATTGTTTGATTTATCACCAAGAATTTCCATATACATGTACAAGAAAGAAGGCTAAGGTCAACCGTGAGAGCAAAAAGAGTATGTGAGTATAAATCATGACGAGAAAAGACCAGACTGTGGTGTCTAGGTGGGCTAGGGTCTTATCAGCTGTCGAACTCCATGCTTATTTATTGGCTAAAACATAAGTGCTTAATGCTTTAAATGTCCTAGATACTCTATAAACCTCACAGGAACAGGTCAAGTGTGCTTTATGGTGGGTCTCTGGAAGTAATGCATTATTTCACTTGTAATGAGAGTGCAGATTACTGAGAAAAAAACTAATGCTCACTTATCTCAGGGGGACATGAACATGAATCACCATATGGTATGTATTTATTTTGTTTGATTTGCTACTTTCAGATCTTTTGGGGTTATCTTTATTGGACAAGGAAGAAGAAACCTGTTACATTTCTTCATATGCTGCTAAATGCTCATTTGCATGCAGAATTCATTATTTATTGCAAAACGTATTTCTTTTACATGAGCAGGGTGGCTTCCCCATGACATGTATGTATGGTATTTATTGCTGAGTGATTGCACAATTAATAGACAGCTTGTTTTCTGCGTTTTTTGTAATTTATACATAAAACTTGTAGATGCAAAACTTTGTTTAAAGCCCAACTCCAGGCAGTGTGGTTGTGCTCCACTAGATGGGTCAACTGCTCGATTCATGTAGGGCAGGGGTCTACAAACTATGGCCCTTCAGTTGTTCAGGAACTACAATTCCCATCATACCTAGTCATGTCTCTGAATGTTGGAGTTTTACAATGCCTCACAGGATGTGTAGTTCCGCAACAGCTGGAGGGCCGTAGTTTGGAGATCCCTAGTCTAGGGGATTGGAGAAGGTAAGTATATCTCTGACTCCATTCTCCAATCCCCTAGGCAAAAAGGAGCAGTTGACACAGAGTTTTAAGCTGAACTTTGGGGAAAAACAATATTTGCATTACATTAACTACTGTATGTAGAAATTAATTATCCCTAATGATGTGGGTCCCCTTAGTAGGGGCTGTTGCATTAGGTAAAACACCTAACTTTCATTAGATTATTATTAATATTATACAGGATTTATATATAGCGCCAACAGTTTGCGCAGTGCTTTGAAACATGAGGGCAGACAGTACAGTTACAATACAATTCAATACAGGGGGAATCAGAGGGCCCTGCTCGTTAGAGCTTACAATCTAGGAGGGAGGGTCAAGTGATACAAAAGGTAATAGCTGTAGGGGATGATCTTATGGATGGAAGTACAATTGTTAGGTGGGGGCCAGATTGGCTTCTCTGAAGAGGAGGGTTTTCAGGGAGTGTCTAAAACTCCCTGTTAGTAAGTTAGTGATAAGTGAGGAGACTGAAAGAGTGAGCTGATGGGTAGAGAGATAGCTTTGGGTGTCATCAGCATAGAGGTATTGGAGGCCATAGGAGGCTATTACCTGACCCAGGGAGGAGGTGTAGATGGGGAATAAGAGAGGTCCAAGAACAGAAACTTGGGGGACCCCAACAGAGAAAGGGAGAGGAGAGGAGGCAGTAGAGTTGTAAGTGACACTAAAGGTGCGGTCAGATAAGTAGGATGAGAACCAGCGAAGAGTAAAGTCATGGAGACCAAAGATGTGTAGTTTTTTGAGGAGGAGGGGGTGGTCTACTGTGTCAAAGGCAGCAGAGAGATCTAAGAGTAGGTGTACAAAATAGAGTCCATTGGATTTAGCTGTTAGTAGATCGTTGGTGAGTCAACAGACAGTCAGGGGAGGAGGCGCTGCGGGACAAACATGACAGTTGTGAACATAGGTGGAAAGCTGATTGGTTTCTATGCAGAACTGTACTAGATTTTACACTGTTCAGTTTTAGTAAATCAACCCCAAGGTTTCGCACACTGACATCCTTAAAAGAGTAGAGTAGAGTCAAAGAATTAGTAGAGTCAATGAAGAAACAAATAACATGATGGCCCTGTGTATGTTGAAAGGAACATTTAAATGTTGCTAATTGTGCTTATTGCAAATTCATAGATGATCATAAACAAATTGTGTTACCAAATTGGCAGTTGGAATCATATATTTATGCAGGTTTTAGCATAAGATGTATGATCGTACATATAAACACATTATTAGCTGGGTACATGAACTCCTCTAGAGAGGCATGCAGCCTTGTACCATGAGTAGCACCTATCCTGTATAAAATTCCTCACCCTTGATAGAGTTTATGTTGATTGGGCGGGGGTGCATTGGGGTCACAAAATCAGGAAAAGATTAATTCACTCCGTCAGGGCAACTCCATATCCAGGATGGAAAGATTCCACCTTGTTCAAGGCGTTTGTGTAATATGCTGATTCTGGCTAGTTCTGACCTTAGGATTTATGTTCATGGAATAGTTTACTTACTGGATGCATCTGTAATATTATTCTATAACATTATAATGTATTATTGTAAATAAGTTATAATGATTACCGAAATGCAACTCCTCTCACTGTAGACGTTGTTCCCACACATCAGGGAAGAACTTTCATAGGGGATTGGTTTAAACAACTTTGTTATGATAGCAGTAAGTGAGTTATAAATTGAAACACAAATGCAAATCTTATACGTTGGTATTTTTGAGTAACTACGACAATAAAAATCCACAGGCTCATTCAATTTTGCAGCCAAGTAGCTGTCATTCTCTGGTGTTGGGCATTGTGCCTCAGATACTATGCTGACAACCGTGAAAATTCTATAGCAGTGATAATTATTTAATTTGATTTTCCTGCTTTGTCAAGCAAGTGGAACCTGTAGCATAAATATATGGAAATTAGCAGAAATATTGAGTCACGGAGAAATGTAAGCCATTAGCATTGAGATTTTGATGTGTTAGTTCAGCAGATTGTAAGGTGTGTAATAATGAGCCACATAAACAGATACACATGTGTGTAATAGTAGCTGGCAAAACACAAACCATCCATGTAGTTAATGATGTCTTTTTTTGCTTGGTTATTAAGTAAATGTGGTTGAATTGTCCAGACCAGTTGTCTCCAACTGACCCCTTGATTGCCTTTATACAGCCCTTGGGGCACTGTTCCTCTCACTTATACAAGACACTATTCCTCCCACTGACACCAACTATGGAGCACTATTCTTCCTACTGACACCAATGATGGGGTTCTATTCCTTCCACTGACACCAATGATGGGCTATTTTTCCTCCCACTGCCAATGATCGGGTACTATTCTTCCCACTGACACCAATGATGGGGTACTATTCTTCCCACTAACACCAATGATGGGGTACTATTCTTCCCACTAACACCAATGGTGGGACACTATTCTTCCCACTGACCCAGTAACGATGGGGTACTTTTCCTCCCACTGACACCAACATTTGACCCCCTAATGTCTTAAGGACAGTAAATTGGCACATTGCTTAAAAAGTTTGGAGGCCCCTGGTCCAGACAAACTAATGTTAAAATATAGGTGAACCAACACTTTGTAAAACAGCCCATTAAGTTTAAAATAGAATTGCAAAGCAAAACATTTGTATATAGGATTATAAATACCTATTTGTGATCACATGACCTCTGTTCTTAGCTACATAAGGGGCTTAGAGAGCTTGGGGTGGAGGCAGCAGGGGGGCATGTCAGCAGGAGGCAAGGAAAGAAAGCAGATCTGACCTTTGGGTGTTAGCACAACTCTTGGCTTTTGGAGGAAAAGCAGGCTGTGCCCCCAGCACAGCCAGAAAACTGACCGTGCTGGGATGAATGTGCTTCTATGCCTAGCGTGGTTAGTTCAAAATAGGGAAGCAGGAGAACTGGCAGGACCACCAGGAATTTCACACAAAGGAAGCAATGCAAAGGAAACAGGATACTTTTTTCATACAGGGCACATATCAGAAATATGAAATGTTGGGATAAGAAACACTTTAAATGTTTGTCTGCTTTTCTGCTGTTTTGCTCTTGTTCAAATTCCTAAATTCTTTATGATTAAAATGTTTCAGAATGAAAATATACAGAACATAAATACATACAATACTGCTTTTTTTTTGTCAAATATAGATAGGCTTCATTACCACCATATAGACTTAAATATTTAAATAAATGGTACACTCATTTATTATCTCAAGTTGTAACTGGTTTTGTTTCTGTAATTCATTATAAGATAAGAAAAATAGAGGTAGCCTCTACAGAAATAATAATAATAATAAAGGGTGTATCATCATCCAGAAATCTAAAAATATAGGGTCAGAAGCTTGGTCCCCAACCAAGCCTTATTAAAGAACATGGGCAATTGGACTATCTTAGTACAAGGTAAGCTAAGGTAAATTAAAAGTATATAAACAGATATGTAAATATATATATATATATATATATATATATATATATATATATATATATATAAAGTTTTTTTAATACAAAAATAATAAAACATAACAAATACTCAAATACAGACTAAAAGCATGGTAACAATCCACGTTTATAATCAAAATAACGATCCCCAAACAGGGAAGGTCACAGTAGGATAGTTGATCACGGATAACATCTCAACTAGTTTTGCGGTCTAATGCCGCTTTGTCAGGAGAATATCTATAACCCCGGCAAGCACAGGACACAGGACGTCACCAAAAGAGGGGTCCACCACGGCGACTGGGGGGAACTTACAAGTCAATGGACTGGTATCTTGTATACCGATATGGCAAATTTAGGGGTCCCGGGAAGTAGGAACAGCTAAAGATGGGGGAACCAATGTTCAGTGGAGCTTAACACCATTACAGGTAAAAGGTAAGACATAGGGGTGCATGAGAGCACACACATTTCTGCCCAATATATATAACTCTATTGGTGCTGAAATAGGAGATTCCCGGGACTGGCATCCAGAGCACCTGTATTGTTATAAGATAAGATAAGCTGCTGACAAAGGCTAAGGAGCAGGGCCGGATTAACATAGGGGCTATTGGAGCTGCAGCTCCTAACCCCTTACCTTAAGATAGGCCCATTTGACCAAAAAAAATCAAAAGAAAAAAAAAAAAGATAGACTTCAAGAGTTGTAGCTTGGCGACCAGTGGTCACAGAGACCCCTCCCCACCACTGGTCAAAATGTGGGGCTCCTATCATTTACTGTATAGTTCTGGAAATATGGGGCTACATACAGAGCGGCCAGTGTAAATACAAGCTGACACGCTCTGCAGCAGACTGAGGCCCCGTACACACGACCAGTTTCCTCGGCAGAATTCAGCTTCCGACCGAGTTTCTGGCTGAATTCTGCCGAGAAACCCGGCCGTGTGTACACTTTCGGCCGAGGAAGCCAACGAGGACCTCGGCGAGGAAATAGAGAACATGTTCTCTATTTCCTCGTTGTTCTATGGGAGCTCTCGGCCCGCCGAGGTCCTCGGCGGCTTCAGGGCTGAACTGGCCGAGGAACTCGATGTGTTTGGCACGTTGAGTTCCTCGGCCGTGTGTACGGGGCCTAAGAGGATGAGCTCACAGTGCTTATAATAATTATTTGTATATTACTTATGATAATTAACCCCTTGCCACCGAGACCAATTCTGACACTTCTCTCCTACATGTAAAACTCATCTTTTTTTTTGCTAGAAAATTACTCAGAACCCTCATACATTTTATATGTTGTTTTAGCAGATACCATAGGGAATAAAATGGTGGTCATTGAAACTTTTTATGTTACATGGTATTTGTCCAGCAATTTTTAAACATGTTTTTTTTAAAGAAATTGTTTCAGGCATAAAAAAAAAAAAAAACCACAAAAGTTAGCCCATTTTTTTACAGGTTACATGTTTAGAGTTACAGAGGAGGTCTAGTGCTAGAATTATTGCTCTTGCTTTAAAATTTGCAGTGTATGTAACCTGTGTGTATCTGGCTATGATAATAGCCAGTGCCTCACCAGCCACTGACCTCACCACACATCCCTGACCCAAATCTTAAAAATTCATTTGGACAGGGCTGTACGAATGCCGTAGCTGTGATGCTTTACTTTACAGCGGCAACATTTTTTTTGTCATTTCTTTAGCTGCAGAATCTTTAACAGAGTTTGTCAGGCAGCACCACCTGTCAAACTCACCTATTAATTTCAATGGGGCCACTCTGCAACTGCAAGCCAAACTCGCACGCAGTAGCAGCATAGTCCATCAATATAAAACTTCCATTCAGCAATGTAAAAAAAACGAGGGCGGCAGTAGTACCTCATGAATGTCTGTCAGCTGCTGCTATACCACTCATTGAAAAGCAATCCACCACAAATCACTTTTCAGAAGGCATTAAGCATTACCGCAAATGTGAAACAAACTTGAAACACATCATCCATTTCACACTCACCACCAACCAGATCACTGCCCAGCCACTTCCCATGTTAGCCACCTCCCTTTAACCTATGTCACAGGTGACCATTTCCCAACCTGCAGATGACAGAACCTATTGCAAAAGTTATCACTCCCAGTTACTCCCCCACCCACTAATTGATATCCCTCCATGACCACCTCACACCCCCCTGCTGACAGACCTCTCTCCCCAGTCTGTCCCCACACACCCTCTCACCTGCTGACCTGTTGATGGGGGAATCACTCCTGCAGTGTTATTGTGTCTCCTATACATATTGCCTACTGTCATACCCTCTACACTCCTCTCCTGTACATACTGCTCACTGTCTTACCTTCCACACTTCTATCCTATACATAGTGCCCACTGTCATACCCTCCACACTTCTCTCCTATACATAGTGCCCACCGTCATACTCTCCACACTCCTCTCAAAAAATGTTTGCATTTTTATTTATTGATTTATTTATTTATTTTTTTATAAAAGGTTCCACCAAAATCCTCAGCACCAAGCCCATGATGCTCTGGCCCTGCTAGGGAGAGGCAAACAAGGATGATGTGTGGGCGCCCAATTTCCTCCTTATCAACCGACGACACCATTGGTTGATAGGATGCAAGTAGCTGGAAGATTATAATGGTGTACAGTGAAAACCTGTGACTTTGTGTAACTAAAAGGCAGGCTTGTTCCACCTGCTGGCTTGTATACAGTTTTTGGGGAATTTTTTGGGCAATTTTGTGTAATAATGGTTTAACTGTTGCCTTTTAAGCAACTGTTAGGAATAATCAAACCAGAATTTTTTTTTTATTCCCATAAATATCTGTTTGATTTGTTGAAAATCCTCAGTTTGGGAATCTGGGTAATCCTAAATTATATTATTCCCTTTACATTGAACCAATCTGCTTGTATATACAGTATGTTCAGTGGTATTGAACTTTACCATTTCATCTGCTTCTTAATTGACTAGATTCTCACCACATTTTTAACTAAACAAATTGATTAGAAATATACAAACTTGTTCTATTAATGGCACATTTGCCAGAAACAACACATTTATAGAGTACATTTACAGTATCTGATCACACGGAACTGTATTGTTCTTGTTGATTTTTGTCTATTTGTTTTGTCTGTGATTTATTTACTTTTTAATGGGCAGATTTCCACTATTGAGCCTACTTATCTTGGCTGATATCACCCACAATGCACCTCAGAGCAATAGAAATGAGCACCTAAGAGCAAAACCTAGTTTATATACAGCTTGTATTTCGACATCAGATTCCATGAAGCTTTCTTCGGAAGCTGAGCTATGCTGTCATTCGGTTTATCATTAAAACTTTATTTCAATTGCTCCAGTCAATGTTTAACTAAAATTTCTGAACAGAAGCTGGGAAATAGACAGTGAAATTTCAGATACATTTTGAAAGTTTTGTGCAGTAATAACACAATATCTTTGCCCACCGAAGATACAATATCATTTACCTTTAAAATTAGTTTAGTTGAGTGGCTATGCTTAGTTATGTACAGTGGCGGCCAGTCCATTAGGGGTGCACGGGTGCCGCCCCCCCTATCCATGCATCCGGCTCCCTGATCTACATACAGGGAGCCAAACCATGGATTCCAATAGGGGTTGTGTGTGTTTTTTTTTTTTGAAGCGCGTGAAAAGTGTGGGCTCGGGACCCAGTTGTGTGACAATAGAGAATGAATATTCTCTATTTTCACCCCCCCCCCAAAAAAAAATACCAGTCGCCACTGGTTATGTACACTATCCTACGGTTGCTGTTGCATCCACTTTCAGTTGTGCTAAGGAGTGAGCATTGAATTCATCACTTCAGGGTCTAGACCATCCTCATCCCTCTATCGTTTTAGTTTCAGAGTTTTGAACACACCAGACTTATCTGTAGAAATGTGTTTTATTTTTTTCTTTATGAATATATGGATTTAATAACCCTGTATTACAACAGTTGCAGCCATGTCCTGCATTGTTACCTTTACCTTACCTTTTTTATGAGAGCAAATGCAATTCATTCTTTATTTGTGCTGGAGGTGAAAGTCATAAGAGAATTTCATACTCAACAAAGGCCAGTAGCCCTAAAGTGATTGAGCGATGACGTTCCTTATTCCATATACAGTAACAGGTTACAGTAGGACAAATCCAGGACTTTTATGGATTTACAGAATACACCAAGCAATTACCATTAAACCCTGCTACCTCAGCGCAAATGACAACATCATTTTGTTTACCATATCCTAAAAGAATTTGGCTGTGTATACTTCCCTTCTCCAAAAGCTCCCCAGTTACCCATTAACGTAGAATAGACACACACCCCTTACCATGTTCCACAATGTGTATATATATATATATATATATATATATATATATATATATATATATATATGTCTGGGCTTTTTGACCACATCTAATCACTTCTTCATCAATGAAAAGAAACAAGAGACAGGCTGGCAAACTTTGGTTATTTTTTATTTGGATTATAGGGGTGGCAAAATCACACAGTTTTAAATTAAAATGTTCTTTTAGAGCATCTGCAGGTAACCTTAATTGCACTGAATATAAGTTGGAATTCCAGATACGTATAGAGAGAAAGAATGATGATGATGCATTAGCACTGTTGAGAACACTTCAGATCACAGTCCTACTTCTTGTTCAGATGATTGAAGATCAGTGGGTTTACTAATAGAGTACATTTTGTTGTGTAGCTTATTCAAATTGTATTTAAGTGAACATGTCTTAAAAAAAGGGGGGATGCCATTGCTGGAATCCTTCTGAAAATGGTACTTGCCAGAGCAAGTTATTATTTGTTACTGCATACTTGTTCTAGGTAACTGGCAAAAAGTGTTGGTTCACTAGGGCAGGCAGGCTTTGACATTTAAGCATGGCAAGCTGTCAAGCTGGCATTGACAGTCACGCATCCAAGATTTTCAAAAGTCAGCAATGGTAGCCTACATGTTTTTTTCCATGAAAGGTTTCCTTTAAGTATAAAAATTCAAACAAACACCTGAAATCCCAAAGTTTTAAATGTATAGAAACCAATCAGCTTCCAGACTTGTTTTATGTCAAAGCTTCGGGCTCTATTCACACCTATGCAGTTTTCTTTTGAGCCTTTTTGCTGTGCTATTTGCATTTTTTTGACACGATTTGTGGTTTTTAGCTCTTTGGCAATTTTGTTGTTGGGCAGATAAAAAAAAATTCAAATCGCAACAAAGTTGTGGTAAAAATGCACTACATGCTTTTCTGCAGCTTATTCATTAAAGTCTATTGAACCAAAACAGCAAAAAAAGCACCATTTTTTAATTATAAAAAAAGTCTCTGACCCTTTCAAAAAACACAGAGGCACAAAAATGCATAGGTATCCATGTTAAAAATAATGTCCTGCGTTTCTGTAAAAAGCATTTAAAAAAAACTCATTGGTGTGAACCAAGCCTAATTGAACATGCTAACGTTAAAAGCTGATTGGCTACCATGCAAAGCTGTACCAACTTTTGCACTCTCTAGGTTTAGTAAATTAACCCTACGGTGTCTTTCAGAATTGCTGTCCCTGTTTTTTTGGTATGCTTTGAAATATCTGATTTGATATTAATGAGTCATAATATACGAAATAACATAGTTTTATTACACAGTCAAGTGTATCTGTGCAGGACAATACTCTTAGAAAGCATAGGGCTACCTGGCAATGGAGTCATTTTTCAGAAAGTGCCAGCTGAATCAGAGAGGAAGTGTTGGGACTCCGGATCTGTGCTGAGATCGTTCCTGACGGTTCTTGCATTTCCACCTAGCTTCTCGCAGCCTTTCCTGTGTTTCTGCTTAGTGTGGGAAAGATGCAGCAAAGGAAGTGCTCAGGGTGTTTGCACAAGCACGCTAGAATTGTTCTCTGTCTCAGGGTCACAATAGTGAGACTTCGAAGATATTGTACAGAGCCAGGACAGGTCCTGGGAGTTATGAGCCACAAAGAGATCCATTTATCAAAGTCTCACAGCTGGGGCATGTGGGCATAAATATACAAAACAATTTGGTAATGAACAGAACTTTAGCATTTTTCCTTTAAAACAAAATTTTGCTATTATTGTCTTCCAAACTTAGGGCTAAGCTACATAAATTATTTAGGTTAGGGTTTAATTTTGGTAAAAAGCTTTAAACCTTTGCCGATAGTTGCTTTAGAAGGCGCTGCAAAATTGATATTTTTTGGTTTATTTAAAAAAAAGGGCAGTGCTAGAACCCGAAAAGTGCCACTAAAATGCTGTCAAAGCACCGCAAAAACGACCAATGCTTTTGTAAAAGGGGTCTAAAAGTTACAGAACAAGAACCTTCAAGAATGAGGCCAAGCACTGTTCATATTTTCATCATCACATGTTCTCTTAACCTGCCTGGCGGTGTTCCCGAGACTGACTCGGGGTTAGATTTTCCTGCTACGATCGGTAACCCCGAGTCAGTCTCGGGCTTGCCTCGCTAGATCCACAGGCACTTTTTACTTACCTTGTCCCTGGATCCAGCGATGCCACCGCGCTGTGTGAGCGAGCGGGACCTCGCTCGATTCACATAGTGCCTCCGTGTGACGCCGATCTCCGTTCCCTGCGACGTTACGACGCACGGAGAACGGCGCCAAATTCAAAAACGTAAACAAACACCTTACATACAGTATACTGTAATCTTATAGATTACAGTACTGTATGTAAAAAAAACACACCCCCCCTGTCCCTAGTGGTCTGTCCTGTGTCATGCATGTCATTTTATATAATAAAAACGTTTCTTTCTCCCTGCAAACTGTAGATTGTCCATAGCAACCAAAAGTGTCCCTTTATGTCAAAAATAGTTTTAGATCAGCTAAAAAAACAGCGATAATAAATTATAATAACTTGCAGAATTGTGCGATAGCGATTTGTGGGGAAATTCGTCATAAAAAAAAAATAATAATGACAGCAACAATTCTGCAACTGAGCAAATTTCAGTGATTTTAATTTGATTACATTATTGAATAATTTTTATTATAATTATATTATTATTTGTTATAATTATTTATAATTATTTATTATATTATAATTTATCATTTTGTTTTTAAAAAAATGTCATACCCGGGATGCCTATTAGAATCTTGTTTGGTCAGATTTAAGTGAGTTATTTCTAAAAATTACAGACCTACAATATAAAACGCCAAATTTCCTTGCAAATAATGGTACCGCTTTCAGCATGTTTTTTCTGAAAGAATCATACCGCCAGGGAGGTTAAATCTGATTCTCTTTAGCTTGTAACTTTTTTGTCAGTTCCAATATTTGCAAGATAATGAAATCAAAGTACTAAAAATGAGGTGACTGTGATCAAGTGGTTAAATTGCTCAGTATTAGAAGACATCAATCACACATATATTTTAACCCTAGAATATGTCAAACTGATGTTTTTTGGGCCCCACAATGGCTCTTAGACTTCCTCTGTGTAGCTGAAAAACTAAAATAAATGAGGCCCCAAACTGTTCTCTGGGTCATAAAGGTTACATTTTCATACGAAACTTCACAGCTGAAGAGCTCATCAAGTTCCTTTGCGCTGTCGATGGTTATTCAGAGCACAAATATACTTTGGATCAGTGGTTTTTAGGCTTTGTCAACTTGGGAGCTACATTCAGGCCCCGTACACACGACAGAGGAACTCGACGTGCTTGGCACGTCGAGTTCCTCGTCGAGTTTTGGGATGAAGCCGCCGAGGAGCTCGGCGGGCCGCCTTCTCCCATAGAACAACGAGAAAATAGAGAACATGTTCTCTATTTTCTCGTCGAGTTCCTCGGCGGCTCCATCGAGCCAAAACTGTACAGACGACAGAGTTTCTCGGCAGAATCCGGGTTTTGACCGAGTTTCTCGGTGAATTCTGCCGAGAAACTCTGTCGTGTGTACGAGGCCTTAGATGTAATAAAGGGCTGTGAGCCGCTGAAAGCATAAATAGGTGAAATTGTAAAACATTTTAATGAAACAATATCTGTTAGAGAACTACACTTATCATTATGTTTATAAGAGTTATATAATGCAGCAGGTGTTTTAGACAAATAAGTGGTGAGAATCTGCTGAAAGGCCTGAGATCCAGATTTAATAAGATAAATGCTGGTCAAGGACCACAGCTTCACAATATTATTATTTATTATTTAGGTACTTATATAGCGCGGTCAATTTATGCAGCTCTTTACATATACATTGTACATTCACATTGGTCCCTACTCTCAAGGAGCTTACAATCTAAGGTCCCTAACTCACATTCATATACCAGGGTCAATTTATGCAGAAGCCAATTAACCCACCAGCATGTCTTTTGGATTGAATATCTTTCAGTAAATACTGTACACATTATGCACAAACACAATGGTCTTTGTTTATAAGACTGCTTATAAGATTCCAAGTCCACTTCTTTGGCCCAACAGAGCAAAAAAAAAAGACACATTTTCTTTAGCGCTTTAGGTGTATATAACCAAAGTTTTCTTCATAAAGAGAATCTGTTGTCTTCAGTTAAATAGCAGTAGCAAGTTTACCAAAGTATAAGATTATACATTAATGTTACATTATAACTTTTACAGTTGTGTAGATACTATATGAGTAAATTACACAATTTTTAAAAATGTGGTGAACCCTGTTAAACATCAAGGGCAGGGGTCAGCACAAGGCAGAGATCTATGGGATTTCTGGATACGCCCTTTCAGCGCTACAAGCAAGAGAGAGCAGAAATGATTTATAAAATGTAAGTATATTAGTAACTTTATTGCAAATAATGCAATCACTGTAGATTTCCAGATGAGTCAAGCGAACTTCAACCACAAGTGCCCATGTTGTCACCGTTTGGCAGAACCTCTAGAAAGACTGTTAAGAAGAAGCAAGTCCTTATGAGTTCCTACTTCCCACGATGAGTAATATGTAGTGTAAAATCCAATAGCATGAAAAACAAATTGTAATGATTCAGCTCAACAATTTTCAATTAGGTGAAAAGAACTATGCTATTGATAACACACTATAGGTTACTGTATTCTCAGAACTTCATATGAAATTGTAAATAATTAGCATGCCAACAGGCCTAGTAAAACACATTGCTTTCTTGTTCAATTTATAAAGCAGGGATATGCAATCAGCGGACCTCCAGCTGTTGCAAAACTACAAGTCCCATCATACCTCTGCCTCTGGGTGTCATGCTCGTGGCTGTCAGAGTCTTGCTATGCCTCATGGGATTTGTAGTTCTGCAACAGCTGGAGGTCCGCTAATTGCATATCCCCGTTATAAAGATTAAAAACAAAACAAAAGACAAGTCCTGGTTGACAATCCCTCTTCAAAAGTAATAGGGAATGAAAAAACTAATTAAGGATTACATTTTAAAGACAAAGCATCCTTGTGCTGATATGAAAGGGCTTTATGGGGTTTTGGGCTTGCTATGAAACATCTCTATAGACCCTGCCTAAAGCACCTTATGCCCCGTACACACGATCAGTTTTCCCGTGGGAAAAAGTCTTATGAGAGCTTTTGGTCGGGAATCCCGACCGTGTGTATGCTCCATCTGACTTTTTCCAACGGAAAAACTGCCGGAAAAAGATAGAGAGCAGGTTCTCTATTTTCCTGTCGGGAAAAAATCTGATTGTAATTTCCAATTGTGTGTACAAATCCTGACGCGCTAAATTCCGACGCATGCTCGGAAACAAATCGACGCATGTTAGGAAGCATAGAACTTAATTTTCTCGGCTCGTCGTAGTCTTTTACGTCACCACGTTCTTGGCAGTCAAAAGTTCACCGAACTTTTGTGTGACCGTGTGTATGCAAGGTAGGCTTGAGCGGAATTCCGTCGGAAAAACCATTCAAGTTTTTTCCGAGGGGAATTCCGCTCGTGTGTACAGGGCAATAGTCATTGCTAAATGCAGACAAAGAAAAACTTTGTTCCCAGAATAATGGTCATTTCTTTTTTTAACCTTTCTTGAATTGCAACAGTACATTGGAAATGCTGGACACTATGGATTTGAATTTTGTGCTGTTATTAAAATGGTAAACTTGAGTTTTGTTTTTTTTTTCACTCTTTTAAATAGGCAAGCTAGACATATGGCTAAATAAATAGCTGAAATTTCTTTCTTTTATCGTGTTTAAGGCTGGGATCACACTAGTGCAAATTGGAATGCGGGTTTTCCCACATCCAATTCACATGGCAGGAGATTGTGACCGACTCTCTATGGAGCCGGCTGAAGAGGGGATTGCACAGGAGTCCTGTTCATCTTTGGCTCCGATTCAGGCCCCATTTCAGCCAAACATTCAGCCCTGATTCGTCCCTGAAATGGAGAACAGGGACGCATCGGACCCTCGCTGCGAGCCACATTCAGTAGCAGTGTGAACTCAGCTGGTTCACATATCTCCGGAGTGGCTCCGGAGCGAATTGCACAGGAATCCTGTGCATCTTCTAGTCTGTTTCAGGGCCAAATTCAGCAAAAAATTCAGACTGAAATCAGACCTGAAACTGTGAACATGGAAGCACCGGACCCCTGCTGTGAGCAGCTCTGTACAGCAGTGTGAACCCAGCCTAAATGTAAGCCCCGTTAACATGGGCTGAATGTCGGGAGACATCGGGCGGTTCAATAAAAATCGGCTGACATTCAGTCCATGTGTATGGCACCTTGTTGACACAGAAAACCAGCAGCCGACTGGCTCCCGATCAGCGCTCTCAGCCAATGGTAGAGAGTGCTGATTAGTATTCTTTCGGGGGGAAGGGGGGGGGGGAATTCCCCTGTCAGAACACAACAACTCAAGCAAGGGAGATTGCCGGACTAACTTCAGATAGTTAGTACAGTGGCTCCGACCTGGCTGCATAGTGTGGCAGAGATGTGTAAATTCCATGAGTCTCCCACTACTAGGATTCTCACAACTCCACTGGCCACAAACTGTGTTTTTGTGAAAGGAACACACTTTTTTGAAAGTTCTTTCATTGAAAGCTATCCAGATGTTGGTGGGTATATTAACTGCTAGCCCTGGTCTATGTTTATGGTCCTCTTCAAGTCCATATGCATTTGATATTATGCTAATGTTTTTAGTAGTTAGAGATGTAATTTCTTTAAATTAGTAAAAACAAAAATAATAAAATCCTAAGTAACATGGACTTGTGAATATTCACTAAACGAGGCTTATCTGGATCAAAGTTCAATTCCCCTAATTTCTATGCATTTAAAGTGCAAAGGGTTATAGCAGGAGCATATAACTGGGGATTTCTAAATGATGCATTAGGAATGACCATATCCTCATCCAGCCGTTGGGTTCAACTCATGATCAAAGCCTGTCTTTGCATGATCAGAAGAAGACATTTGCAACTGGTTAAAAATTCCCATGGCACCTGATTGAGGCCCTGATGCTTGACAGGTATTGCTTAAAAACATTTTCACAGTATACATTATTGAAATTGTATACTGCAACAATTGATCTTTATGTATAATTACTAATGCAACATTTGTATCAAGCAATGCTTTGAATCCTTGTGCAATTACTGATACACTCCATTGAAGAGGTTGTCTGGAACAGCTACTTTGTAAATATGTCGGGAAAGTATCATTACATCAGGGCAGATTCCTTTCCTCTGTGGGTTCTTCCTTCTCTCAGAACATTTTCTTATTAAACATATTGTTTGTATGTCTTGTACACTGTATGATAATACTTAAACATAAATCCTGAAAGCTGCTGACGGCTGAACAGATCTGATGGACACTGTTTAATTTTTTGTGACCTAGCCTCTTTAAAGATAATTCAAAAGAAACATCTATCATAGAAGAATTCATCTGTTCTACAGCTGTCTAATGACAAGTTTCTTTAAAAAAAAAGCAGATACAGATAGACCTGGCTATCACTAAGAATGAATGTGTTGACACTAAATAGATCAGTATGAGGCATGGGGTCAAATCCACGTAAGACAAACTTATTTTTTTAAAAAGCTTTTCATGTTGAGGAGCTGCATGTGTTACTAGGTGAGGGAGGCCTAGGCAGCCTGCGGCTGATGCTTAGTCAGGGTCTGACAGACTTAATAAAATCTTCGTCCTCGCAGCACCAGTTCCAGACACAGATCTGACCTTCAAGGGACACAAAGCTACCCCAGGCTGTGCCCACATTTCCTATAATATTGTGTACAGGCGCCTCCTTTACCAGGACACAACCGTAACAGAATCCTTGAACCAAATAAACTAAACAGCATGTTATTGATTGTAAGATTCTTCTGAAGTGCTCAATGTTTAATGGTCTGTATCTGTGTGTGTGTGGGGGGTTGTGTGTAGATATTT
The DNA here is from genome assembly GCF_905171775.1 of Rana temporaria. NCBI lineage: Eukaryota > Metazoa > Chordata > Amphibia > Anura > Ranidae > Rana > Rana temporaria. Next base: position 99,711,028 of record NC_053497.1, read on the forward strand.
TTGTATGTGTGTGTATGTAAGAAGTTAGGACTTATTAGGGATGATTTATTAAAGGCATTAGGCTGTTTACGTTGCAAGGGAAGTTGCACTTTGCAAGAGAGTTTTCCTCAGACCTTAGTGAATGAGATAAAGCTCTGCTTACTTTTATCATGCAAGCATTGTAACAGAATTTTTTATTAAATTTTTTTCCTTACATAATTGGGTATTCTTTGTAAAGTGAAATTTGACCTCATTCGCTAAGATCTGTGGAAAATTCCCTTGCAAAATGCAACTTGATTTGAAAAGTGAACAGCCTATTTGCCTTTAGCTAATCAGCCCCATTGTTTAAGATGTGCTTGTCTGTGTAAAACCAATGTAGTATCCAGTCTATTGACTGAAACCAGTGGAACAACTATGACAGATGTAGGTGGTGTGGTACCAAGTTAATTATAATAGTAATTTCCTAAGTGTCATCTGCAACACTGTAAAGAGTGTGGTGAAGTTGTAGACATATCTAATCCATACCCACAATTTTCTTCCACTGAAAACAATTGAGAATGTGTAAAGAATGAAGCCTCGTACACACGCTCGGTTTACTCGGCAAGAAGCAGCAAGATCACTGCTGGCAGAGCTTTCTTGCCGAGTATACCGAGCGTGTTTACAAGGCTTTCAGGTTTCTCATCAAGAAAACTGCCTAAAATCTTGACAAGAAAAATAGAGAACCTGCTCTCTATTTTCTCGTCGTGATTCTCGGCAGTGTTTTCCTGCTGAGAAACCCAAGAGTGTGTATACTTGCCTGTCGCCGTGGAAACCCGTACATGCTCGAAATGACTTTAACGCATGTGCGGTAGCTTCCTAGGCATAGGTAGGGTGCAGCAAGATGGCGGCTACGGCATTAAATGTGACAAGCTCATGCTCGTCATACTCGATGATGTCACCGCGTTCTTGCATTCCAAAGGAACGTGTCTGTACACTCGGGCGGCAAGAGATTCTTACCAAGAATCTCATCAGGGAAAACAACGTTTTTTCCTGACGAGATTCTGGCCCGTGTGTACAGGGCTTCAGTGTTAAATACAAGGCAATAAGCTCAAGAAGGAACACGCTACTAATAAAGCCTTATGCCTACACGTGTCTCAAGCAAGAACCATTCCTGCTGACCATAGCAACTAGATTCATCCATTCATGCCTCAAAAGCTCTCTGGAAGAATTGGAGGATGCTAATTGTTCTACAGCATAGATCCTGTACATATATGCATGTAGCCAAATGTGCTTTAAGCAGCATTGTTCCAAGGTCATTGTTTTCTCATAATATGTATATTACTCAGTGCTAGGCATAGATCAGGAAAGTTAGTTACAGTTTCACTAACAGACATTAAAAATGTAGCACGTAAACAGAATGGTACTGTCCTTGCTTTATTTCTCCACACATACTGAGCTGATCCAGCACTGGATGAGAGAGAATATTACAGCATCCAACTGACTGAGAGCCAAGGCACACTGGAATGTGGGGAATGCATTATTCCCTTGTGTCATTCTCATGTTCTGCCTGGGAGTTTTACAGCCAAAATAAGAGTTCCATGAGGATAGAATAAGCCTTCCTCCTCTGTATGAGTTTCAGTCTCGTTCAGTAGCCCAATTATATCAACCTTTTCAAACTAAAAATAGAATAGCCTCTTAGAACCATTTGACCATGCTAGCCAAAACTTTCCAACATTTAGACCTTATTCTAATTTAATATTATGAATGGCTATGGCTCGCTGTGAAAATGTGTGATTGTCCATATAGGAAACCCCATGAAAGTATCTAAGTGATCATTTAAGAAGTGTCGTTTAGATGTCAAGTATGTTTTTTTTTTTCAAGGTAGCCATGTGATATACTATGTAATATGTACATTTAGCTAGAAATTCTAATTTGGATTGCATATCGGAGTTAATTATTACTCAATAAATTAAAGAAATTCCCTTTTCCAGACTTTTGCAGAAACATGATGCTACTTTAATTATAGTTTATGGAGTCATGTATTACACAATATTATAAAGTCCATAAAAATAATCTATTTGGATTGCGAAGTAAAAAAATGAATAAAGATGACCAAAAAGGCAAGGTGACTCGTAATGCAGCCTAGAGCAAGAGGCCTCTCTATCTGTCACTCATTATATCTACATATACTAATGGAAAGTAATGCTTTTACAATGCTTCCTATTTGTAATTAAAGGGATGAGTGACATGATTTAGGAAATTAAGCGCTAAACTCAATTCATAAACAATATACTTTACTCACTTCACTTACCCTCTTTCCAGGCTTTCAGGGGGCTTGTGGTTGTTAACGAGAAACTGTGAGGCTGAAACTATATTTTAAGAAATAGACTCTTATTAGTGATATATGCTGAACTACCGATGGCCCAAAGGACCCCTCAGTTAGTTTACTTTGTTAATTCAATGAAGGTGCACTTTTAAAAGCAACAGGTTATAACAAATGCTGACCACCAGCGTTTCAATAGTAAAGACCCACCACATCTAATGGGAGGCCTTCAATAAATTGGCAACAGATTTAAGGGGCCACTTACATGTTCAATTTGTGAGAATTGTTTTTTAACCTTCCTGGCGGTATTCCCGAGTCTGACTCGGGGTTAGATTTTCCTGCTGCGAGCGGTAACCCCGAGTCAGACTCGGGCTTGCCTTGCTAGATCCACAGGCATGTTTTACTTACCTTGTCCCTGGATCCAGCGATGCCACCGCGCTGTGTGAGCGAGCAGGACCTCGCTCGATTCACACAGTGCCTCCGTGTGACGCCGATCTCCGTTCCCTGCGACGTTACGACGCACGGGGACGGAGAACGGCGCCAAATTCAAAAAAGTAAACAAACACCTTACATACAGTATACTGTAATCTTATAGATTACAGTACTGTATGTAAAAAAAACACACCCCCCCTGTCCCTAGTGGTCTGTCCTGTGTCATGCATGTCATTTTATATAATAAAAACGTTTCTTTCTCCCTGCAAACTGTAGATTGTCCATAGCAACCAAAAGTGTCCCTTTATGTCAAAAATAGTTTTAGATCAGCTAAAAAACAGCGATAATAAATTATAATCACTTGCAGAATTGTGCGATAGCGATTTGTGGGGAAATTCGTCATAAAAAAAAAAAAAATAATGACAGCAACAATTCTGCAACTGAGCAAATTTCAGTGATTTTGATTTGATTACATTATTGAATAATTTTTATTATAATTATATTATTATTTGTTATAATTATTTATAATTATTTATTATATTATAATTTATAATTTTGTTTTTAAAAAAATGTCATACCCGGGATGCCTATTAGAAGCTTGTTTGGTCAGATTTAAGTGAGTTATTTCTAAAAATTACAGACCTACAATATAAAACGCCAAATTTCCTTGCAAATAATGGTACCGCTTTTAGCATGTTTTTTCTGACAGAATCATACCGCCAGGGAGGTTAAACGTATACTTAAAAAATGAAACTGTGGAACAAACATATTTCACAAACCTTGATTAATTGCAGCTGCGTGTACAGATGTACAGAGGCCCAAGATACCTGAAGAGTCTATGAGGAGCATATGGGGAAACAAAATGAAGGGCCACAATAGGGTAGTGAAAATTTCTGTCAAATACTCAGGACTAAGGCCTCATACACACGACCGAGTAACTCGTCGGAAAAGACACATCGTTTTCCTCAACGAGTTCCTTGTTAGGCTTGTCGAGGAATTCGACAAGCTTGCTTGCGTACACACTGTCAAAATCTCCTCATTCTCAAATGCGGTGACAGACAACACATACAATGGCAGGGGAAGTTCGATTCCACTGGCACAACCCTTGGGCCTGCTTTTGCTAATCTCATGTTACTGCGTGTTAAGTAAAAGTTTGGTCGGAGACGATTTGCACTTTTCAGTCTGTTACAGCATGAAAAATGTGTTATCTCCATTACAAATGCTACTTTTACTCCCGTCTCATACTTTATTCTGAGCATGCAAGGGTTTCTTATAATACACACGCTCGAGTTTCTCGTCGAAAACCTGCCCGACGAAGAACACGACGAGGAAATTGAGACTCCCGTCGAGCAAAAAGAGAACTTGTTCTCTTTTTTCCTCGTCGACTTCCTCGACAGTTTCCTGGTTGAAAAACGAACACACAACCGTTTTCCTCGGCAAAAAAACTCTCCCACCAAGTTTCTTGATGGATTCTGTCGAGTTTGTCGAGTTTCTTGGTCATGTGTACGAGGCTTTATACACTGTAAAAGTTTTACCAGCAAGACCAGTGTGTCAGAAACTTAAACTTCATATTCCTGTGTTAGTCAGTTATACACTAGTAGCATTAAACCACTAGTAATAGCTCTGAGATTTCTTATTATTTTATATTTCTGGATCTGTACAACCCTTGTTTCCCCCAGGAGAAGGTCTCACTCTCTTTACTAGGTCTTGAATCAATTTTTCAGTGTGGAGAACAAAAAAAGAGCATTCATTGCACACAAAGGTGCATGTGAAAGTCAGAAGCTTCAAGTATTATAAGCTAGGGGTGGCTAAGGCTGGCTATAGACAAATAGAAATTCTAAATTTGGTTGGTTCAGCAGAAACCCGTGGTCGAAGGAAAGAAATTTGCGTAATCTGTGACTTGCTTTAGGGCCCTTTGACACAGAATCCATTCCTTTAACACCTGCTTGCTCAGCGGGGATCGCTCCGTTGATCCCCGCTGAGCCGGCAGATGACAGGGCAGTCCCTGCACACTGTGCAGGGACCGCCCTGTCAGATGTCCGCTCTCCTCTATGGGGGGATCGGATAAACACAGACCGTCTGTCCGTGTTCATCCGATCTGCAGATGGATGGAAAATAGGATTTTCCTCCATCTGCAGAAACTGAGCAAAGAGGAGACTGATGTTAATCCGCTGACATCCGCAATCCCATAGGGATACATGTATGTCCGTTTTTTATCCGAAAACGGATGGATGAAAAAACAGACATACGGTCTGCATGTGTGAAAGAGCCTTTATTTCACCATCACTTTTATATGGACTGACCCTTTAAACTCATTTGTACCTGTCTGAGACTGCGGAATATTTCACAGATATTTACAGTCTTCACACTGGTAGTCTCAGACTCTTGCATCCATAGGAGCATAGCCCATATTTGCAGCAGAGTTGATGTTATTTACATAATTTTTATAATATATGAATGAAGTAGGACCATCCTTTTGTTGCCGACCATGCTCAATCTACTTGGATACAAACAGCCTTACTTGTGATTATCGCTATATTATAGCCGCTAGCGATAATCACTGTCATCTCAGAACGGGACAGCTTCCCCTGATACTGGAACCTTCTGCAATCAGCCCCACTTAGTGTACCTGGCTGACAGACAGTGCATGCAGTCACTGAATAAATAGCTGTAATGTTCTTCTGGCATTGTAGATGTGCAGCTCAGGCTCAAAATATTTGGATCTTTCAGACTTTGCCAAATAATATTAAACTAGCAGCTGGTTTTTCTGTGATAAGTGATAAAGACCTAAAAACCTTGTCTGAATGAGATGCAGTAGATGCTCCTTTTTATTTATTTATTTATTTATTATTATTAAAATTAATAACCCCATTTTAGATAAAGGTTTATTTAAAAAAAAATGCCTATTGTCTGGATTCTTTTTAATTGCCTTCATTTTAGCAGGTCTGTATAACTCCCTACCCAAATCTGTCCAGCCTTTTCTTTTGTTCTTCCTTAAAGGGGTTGTAAAACCTCATGTTTTTTTCACCTTAATGCATCCTTTGCATTTTACTTAGTCCTGTATTCAGGCCCAGACTGGAACAAAAAATAGGCCTGGGCATTTTAGGCTGGGCAGCCTTATTTTCTTTTTTTATACAGATCAGGGAATCATGACATGTTTGTTATTTACTTTTTAGCAGTCTTGTTCAGGCCCTGGTGTCTGCGGCTGCAGATACACCTTCCCGACATCAGGCAGATAGGCATTCCTCCAGGCAGCTCCTCCCCCTTAATGGTCACCTGACCCCTTAATTTCTGCCCCCTGAGCTGAAAAGTCGGACGGCGGCAGAGCTGGCTGTGGTGAGGCCGGATGAGCGGCACAGCCACTGTGTCCCAATTGGCATTAATGGACGGCCTGAATGTGGATGCATAGAATACCTGTGTATCTCATGTGGGCAAAGACGGTCTGCACACAGGTGTACGCTTAACAACTGGACTTTTATTTCCTCATCAACTCATCACACACACACCTTTTGTATCACTTGCTTGCCCCTATAAGATTGTAAGAGCCGGTTCACACTGAGCCGCCTGACGAGTCGCGTCCCATTCTATGCAATAGAACCGGTCTAATAGTCGCTCCGACTTCGAAAAAGGTTCTTGTATGACTTTGGGGGCGGCTCGGGGCGATTTGCATTGACTTCTATACAGAAGTTATTTTGCTAATCGCCTCTGAAGTCGTCTTCAGGACTGTATTGTCTCTTTTTATATTGTAAAGTGCCACGCAAACTGTTGGCCCTATATAAAGCCTGTATTACAATAACAATACTAATATATATATGTATATATATATATATATATATATATATATATATATATATATATATATATATATATATATACTATACCATCAGCCTAAAATGTGTCCACCTGTCCATAACAGTTCAGTCAGATTGTGGAGTTCTTTATCTGAATGCCTGGAGAACAGCAGTCCTAACACAATACACTCCCATCCTTAGCATGCGATAAGCAAACAATTCATCCGCAGTGATCTATGCCCTGGGCGCTCTAAAAATAGCAGCACAATATTAGGGAGGAGTCCTTGTATGAGGCTGAGGAGTATCCAAGAATGAATGGCAGGGGAGAAAAGGTATGAAGAGGCTGGAGCTGGCGGCTGACAGCTGGCTCGGGAACACTGATTATAGGCCTGGAGGGAACTTAAAGCCTTTGTTTATTTGTTGTAAACCGTTTATTGATGTGTTTTTCTGAAGCTGCATGTTGCTGTTTTTATAGTTAACTGCTGTTATTAATTAAAGCCTGCTATGTGGACGTTTGTCTCCACTTAAAACAACTTTACCATTTATTACACTCCAGCGCCGTGCTCCCTCATGACCTGTATAGACAGAGAAAGAAAATCAAGATAACAACAATTATCACATTACTAATTACTGCTATTGCTGATCATTTTCATTTCACATGATACTCTATTATCACTCCATAAGCAATTTTACACTTTCAAATTCTTCTTTTCGTAACTAGGTAAAGTAAAACCTTGGATTGCGAGCATAATTTGTTCTGGAAGCATGCTTGTATTTCAAAGCACTTGTATATCAAAGCAAATTTTCCCATAAGAAATAATGGAAACTCAAATGATTCGTTCCACAACCATTTATAAGACCTTCAGTTTATAGTCCATACAGGGCCGCCATCAGGCAGTACACCTGTAAGGGGCCCGGAGGTCCCCAGAGGCCCACAGGGCCCCAGATGGCAACCCTCCACTTTTTTTTATTTTTTTATATATATATATATGTTTTTATTAAAGGGCCAATTTTTTTTTTATATATATATTTTAATAAAGGGCCCTGAGGTTCCCCCTTTTTTTTTTATAAAAAAAGGGCTCAGAGGTCCCCAGGGCCCCATGTGGTAAACCCCCTTTATAATTTTTTATATATATATTATTTTTATTAAAGGGCCCAGAGGTCCCCAAGGCCCCGGATGGCTACCCCCCTTTTTTCATATATATTTCTTTATTACTACTTTTTTTTTGTAAAGGGCCCCCCCCCCCCCGCTTCTCAATTTCAGGCAGAAGCACCCCCCCCCCTGGTTCTCTGCTCCAGGGGGGCCATGCCTGAAGCTGTGTAAGGGGCCCCATAATTTCTGATGGCGGCCCTGAGTCCATATAAAAAGACTGTAGCAGAAGCTACAGAGTATAAAATAGAAGAGAGGAGCCTCTAAGTGTAGCAATATGGTTACATTTAATGAAGGTACAACATTTAGCAACTCACATGGTTGATGATACCCTGCAGTAGAGCGATCTGAAAGCGAGGCTTGAACCACTCGTGGAAGGGACGACATCAATGGCGGTATGGAGAATGGTCTATGTGGACAGCTTTCCCCTGGATGCCTCCATACTTAGATGTGCCTGTTTTAATCATCAACCATGTGAGTTGCTAAATGTTGTTCCTTCATTAAGGGCCAGTTCACACCACATGCAGTCCAGTGCGTTTCTTTTTTCTGTATAAAAAAGGCATGGAAAGTAGGTTAAATGGTTTTCAATGGCATAGTTGCATTTTACCTGCACTGGAACGCTGTAAAACGAATAAAAAACGCACCGGAACGCACCTAAATGCACCAAAAACGCACTGGACTGCATGTATTGTGAACTGGCCCTAAATGTAACCATATTGCTACACTTAGAGGGGCCTCTTTTCTATTTTATATTTGGTTGTGACATGACGCTAGGGACTGTAAACTGTGCAGGGCAATAAAGGACACCAAGAAACTACATGATCAGTGTACATCTTATGCAGGTGAAAAATAAGGTAGATAGGAAGCTTTATAATGCCTTTTAAACCTGTCATGAGAGAATCACGGCGGGACCTTTTCATCTGAAAATGCTAGTTGCCTTCCTGTCATGCTAGACCCCTGGCCTCAATAATTTTGATACATTGGGGTTTATTTACTAAAGGCAAATCCACTTTGCACTTGGAAGTGCACTCGCTGTAAATCTGAGGGGGACATGTAAGGAAAATAATTAACAGCATTTTAGCTTGCACATGATTGGATTATAAAATCAACAGAGCTTCCCCTCATTTCAGATCTTCTCCTCAGATCTACAGTGACTGCACTTCCAAGTGCACTTGTAGTGAAAAGTGAATTTGCCTTTAGTAAATCAACCCCATTGACCCCTAACATCTGACCTTTGCAATCTTCATAATTGTTCTGTGTCAGGGACTAAGAAAGTATTAAGTACCGTTTACATCTCTGCCAGGCATTACTGCACTCATGTTATATTGTAAGTTAATGTGCATTGCACAAATATTAGCAATGCAGTGCATCACAATACACAGCAGGTTGTTACTATGGGGTTGATTTACTAAAAGCTTGACTGTTGCATTCTCCAAGTGCAGTTGCTCCAGAGATTATTAAATGAGGTAAAGCTTCACTTTGCAAAAATACCCAATCCTGTGCAAGGGAAATATAACAACTGCATATTTGCTTGCACATGATTGGATGATGGAAGTCAGCAGAGCTACTTCTGCTCATTTACTAAGCTGTGGAGAAACTGCTCTTGCAAAGTGCAACTGTATTTTGCAAAGTGCACAGTGTAGTTGCTTTTAGTAATTGAGATGCCAAAACAGTTGGTACTGCAACACACCAACACACATAACATTCTGTTACTGCAATACAAATATTTGAATCCAGCCTTCTATTAAAGTAGATGTAAATCCTAAGTGAATAACATTTAGTTTGCTGAAGCAAAGGGTACCAGAAACCAGTGGTCATCAAACCGGTCCTCATGGCCCATTAACAGGCCAGATTTTATGTATTACTTGGGGAGATGCAGACTAGAATACTGCAATCACTGAGCAGCAAATTATATCACCTGTGATGCATTTCAGTTATCTGGCAAACCTGGCCTGTTAGTGGGCCCTGGGGGCAGGGTTGATGACCACTGCCATAAACCATTGTCTAGTTTTTATTTTAATAAAATATTTGTTTTACCCTTTTCTCTCTTTTGTTACATCTCAGAACTGCTAATCTCCTGCAGCCACATTTCATATAATGCAATCCAGTGAGAGCTACATGGCATTTTCTCAGCAGTGTATCATGCCAGCACAATGTGTGTCAGGCCTCGTACACACGACTGCAAAAACCAGCAAGAAACTTGCTGGGAGATATTTTTTTGCCGAGGAAACCGGTCGTGTGTACATTTTTGTCGAGGAAACTGTCGAGAAACTCGACGAGCCAAAAAGAGAGCATGTTCTCTATTTCCTTGATGGGAATGGAGAAAATTGGCTTGTCGAGTTCCTCGACGGCTTCACAAGGAACTCGACGAGCAAAACCATGTGTTTCGCCCGTCGAGTTTCTCGGTCGTGTGTACGAGGCTTTAGCAGGGTTGCTTGAAGTCAGCATTGGGAGAGTACCCTTGCCCCTACCCTGAATGACCCCTGTGCTCAGTGCACAGAGGGGGGGCTCCTTGCACAGGACTTCCTGAAAGTTCACAGCTATCATTGTGTTATGTCTGACTACTACAGTGATTGTTCAAGCTGAACCAATGGAACGTGGCAATAAAGATCATGCCTTGAGTTCAGCTTTAAACGTTGTCTGTCATGACTCAGGTCCTATAGACATGAGCTATTCACTTACAATAGAATCCCAATAAAGGTTAATATTATAATTTAGTCATCACGTGACCCATAGTTCAGCCGGTCAGTACTTATTGGCTTAGTCAGTCTAAGTTAATGTAGCTGAAAATGATTGCAGACTTTGCGCTATGCTTCATACTGGAGTTGTTTTTAAACGTGTGTGATAAGAAACAGCTGTTGTGTCCATGTGATTTACCTTCCATCCATATGTGTTCAATAAACTGCCCGCTCTTCCATGCCAAATGTATTTAACTTTTTTTTTTCAGTGAGGATCTAACCTTTTAAATAAGGTAACTCAGTGTTTTTCATCTCTGGACCTCAAGTACCCCAAGCAGTGTTTTCTTCACTTTAATCTTAATAGTAATAAAGCGCTATTAAACCCAAAAGCAAAAATTTATTATAATGCATTTTGCATTTTTTGCATGCACTGGCTGCATTCATTTTCTTTTCCTTTCTTATACTTTCATCTGGTGATCCAGCCAGTAAGTCTGTTTTTTTTTATCCCCCCTGGCGGTATTCCCGAGCGCGACTCGGGGTGGATTTTTTGTGCTAAAATCGGTAACCCCCGAGTCACGCTCGGGGTAGCTATGCAGAGCCTGCAGCGCGCGCTGGCTTACCTTGTTCCTGGATCCAGCGATGCCACCAAGCTGTGTGAGCGAGCGGGTCCTCACTCGATTCACACAGTGACCCTGTGTGCCGCAGATCTCCGTTCCCTACGACGTTACGACGCACGGGGGCGGAGAACGGCGCCAAATTCAAAAAAGTAAACAAACACATTACTTACAGTATACTGTAATCTTATAGATTACAGTACTGTATGTAAAAAATACACACCTCCCTTGTCCCTAGTGGTCTGCCCAGTGCCCTGCATGTTCTTTTATGTAATAAAAACTGTTTCTGCCTGCAAACTGTAGATTGTCCATAGCAACCAAAAGTGTCCCTTTATGTCAAAAATGGTTTTAGATCAGCTAGAAAACAGCGATAATAAATTATAATCACATGCAGAATTGTGCGATAGCGATTTGTGGGGAAATTCGTCATAAAAAAGTAAAAGTAATGACAGCGACAATTCTGCAACTGAGCAAATTTCAGTGATTTTGAGTTGATTACATTATTGAATAATTTTCATTAGAATTATATTATTATTTGTTATAATTATTTATAATTATTTATTATATTATAATTTATAATTTTGTTTTTAAAAAAAATGTCATACCCGGGATGCCTATTAGACTCTGGTTTGGTCAGATTTAAGTGAGTTATTCCTAAAAATTACAGGCCTACAGTATAAAACACCAAATGTCCTTGCAAATAATGGTACCGCATTCAGCACCTTTTTTCTGAAAGAATCATACCGCCAGGGAGGTTAAAGAACAAACTCTCCAGCAGAATGTATCCGTGACATGTCAAATCGCATGCTAAATCAGCCCTTGGGCTTATTGTCAAAACTTAATTGAACAAGCTGAAGTTTGGTTACTATGCACAGCTGCACCAGATTCTGTGTGCACCAATTTTAGTAAATCTCCCCCCAAAGTGATTGGCTATGGGAGTGGGAGCGGTTGTGATGCTGGGAACAGCATTGCACTGTTTAGGGCACATACTGAGCACATATGAGCGCTTTCAACCATGCAGGCTTATGGACAGGTGGTGGACAGAGAAAGTTTACATCCACCTACCTCCAAATCCATCCAGGCCAGGAAAAAAAATGTCCTTTTCCGTATTTCCAGACCTAAATATGGTAGGTCAGAGGTGCCCGATGTAAACAGACACAAGTCAGTTTACATGTAGCAGCCCATAGACCCAACACAAGTGTACTGTCAAAATGGGGACAAAAAGAATGACATCCATTCCGTTCTTCTCCAATTCAGCAGGCGATCTCCTCAGTTTCCCCGCTAAACTGAATGGAGTGCACCCGTATGAAAGGACCCTAAATCTAATTGTATGTTTCACAATCTGATTGTACAATCTGCTTTAGATTTGCCATGTAGTACAATGTAACAAACTATATGTATTCTGTGAATTTAAACTATATGAAATGTATTTGTTTTGAATGGTGTTGGGCATGGTTTAAACAATGTTCAAGTTTTCTTCAGAGTTTGTATCCCATTAAGGTAGGGTTGCCACCTCATCACTTTAATCCAGGACACATATCAATTCTGAGGCTGGTTTGATGCAGATAAGGCCCCAAGTGAGTTTAAGGCACCAAGTGAGTTTAATTACCACCTTAATCAGCCACAGAACCTGTGTAATGTGTGTCCTGGATTATAGGGATGAGGTGGCAACCCGACATTAGGAGGATCTCCCTTCACAAGCTGTCCCTAAGGCCCCTTTCACACTAGGCGGATCCGTCCAGCGGAGTCCGCCAGCTCACGCCAGCCTTGTCATCCGCTGAGTCAGCGGATGACAAGTCCCTCTTGTCCCTCACTGAGCGGGGAAGGGATTGTGCAGCGTCGCTGTCTCCTGTGGAGAGATCTGATGAAAATGGACAGCATGTCACCCGATCCAATCCGCCATGATTTTAGCGGATCGGGTCGGATGTCTCCGCTGACATCCGACGCTCCATAGAGATGTATGAAGGGCCGTTCAGGTCCGCCGACAAATATGACAGGCGGACCTGAACGGTCAGACCGTGTGAAAGGGGCCTAATAGGAGATGTTCTAATCCTTCCACCGATTATTTAAAATGGACAAAAAAAGGGGTTTAGCAAGACACTGCCTTGGGTCTCATGCACATGGAGGTATGCAGGAATAAAATATGCCTGATGTTTCCTGTTTCCAAGGTGCCGCAGGTAGGGTGTCCAGGCAGCCATAGAAGAGGATGGCTGTATGCTTCTGTACTCATTTTGCATATGGTAAATACTGTACATAATATTATTATTATTATTACTATACAGGATTTATATAATGCACATGTGCGTGTAAATGGAGATACGTGGAATCATCAGCATTTAGACGAGTACATAAGTGAACACCCATTGACTTTTATTGCTGGATCTATGCCCCACCTGTGGCACCTTGGACATGAGAAAATAAAACAAAGCAAAACAGTCTTTCTGATATATTGTAGTATACATTGTCAATAACACATTTCTTTGAATAATTGTAGAATTATATATTTTTTTAAGTTGAAACAGTGACTTGAACGCTAACTTTATAATGGCCCTAATGAATTCCAGTAATCCCTTTAGGGTGAGAGGCAGGGTTATCATGTTTTTGCATATGGAGATATGAGGCAATCAGCTGGTTCCTCACTGCTGTGGCATAAAGTACAATGCTGGGAAAAATAAGCCTGCTTCTGGAATGAAAGGCCACATCTGGTAAGGAACCTCTGGCAAGGCATGGCTGTCAATCATTGTTATGGTTCTGAAAACTACACAACATACGTAATTTAGCGTGAGGATGACTGATGGCTGTACTTCCCAAGAGGTTCTGTAGCAAGCATGTACTTTACTACACCCTTCTCAATTAATGACCAGTGACCCTGTATTATGTCACAGATAATTAAAATCTGTAAATTAATTAAACAAATGACGCCATCCCAGTCAGGGAATTTTTCACTTGACTTTTTAACTTATTGCGGCAACTTGTTTATTTTATGTTTATGTCATAGGCAGTGTGCAAGTGGCCTCTTAGAGGTAAATCATAAGAGAAAGGGAAGTTACAACATGTCAACCAGTAGCTAATATGTGATGACAAGCTCAGAGGAAGGGTGTTATCTGTCTGCAAATACTAGCACATAGTGTCCATTTTAGTACATACCTTAGATTTCTTCATGGTCTTCCATCAATATGCAGTCAAACCCTGTACACACGCTCGGTTTTCTCAGCGGTAAAAAGTCTGCAGAGAAAACCAAGGGGAAAGCCAAGAACCCGGCAGGAAAACTGCCATGGAGCTTTGGCCCGGAATCCTTGCTGTGTGTATGCTTCATCGGCACTGCCTCGCAGTCTTTCCCATAGGTAAGTAGTAGATCTGGCGGAAAGAAAAACGCTCCGAATCCCGACGGGAAAATAGAGAGCAGGTTCTCTATTTTCCTGACGGGATTCCCGGCTGTTTTCCTGACGGGAAAACTGTGAGGAAGCATACACAAGTCCGGTTTTCCCGGCCAAAAGCTCTCCTGGCAGTTTTCCCGACGGGAAAACCGGTCATGTGTACAAGCCTTCAGAAATCAAACTATGGTCAATCCCATCAATAATCCATCGAACCACAGTCAAACTTGTCAGATGTCAGAATAAGTTCTCACATTTCCATATGAAGGTATGTGATCTATGCTCCACCACATCTTGTAAAACCCACCGCCTTGAAGTTACAGATGTAAGCTTACCAACAACAGAAAAGTCAATAATAGCTCATATATTAGTCATTATTCAGACCACATCACTTTGGCTGGTGGTATTCAGTGGCTTCCACAGTGAATATCCTGTATGTCCTCTTCACCTCACCTTTTAACCAGCTCTCAGAGGGAAATGAGAAAGATATACCATTATACCACATAGCATAAAACCCTTTTAAAACCATTTATTAATACCGGTACTTAAAATTGCACTCACAAAAAATAAAAGCAATTGCACAATAAGAAAAACCTCCCAACCAGCATGTACAGCGATTTTACTGCCAGCAGAAGTGATGTGGTCTGGGTGATGACTAATATATGAGCCATTATTGACCTCTCTTTAGTTAGAGGGTCCTCTGTTGGTAAGCTTACATCTGTACCTTCAAGGTAGTGTTTTTTCCAAAACGTGGTAGTGGTGGAGCATTGATCAGTTACAAGTGGACTGTTTCTCACTCGGATAATTCACGTATGGACATATTGGAGTGGATGTACTAAAACTGGAGAGTGCAAAATATGGTGCAGCTGTGCATGATAGCCAATCTGCTTCAGGTTTTTTTTGTCAAAGCTTAATTGAACAAGCTGAAGTTACAAGCTAATTGGCTACTATGCACAGCTGCACTAGATTTTGCACTCTCCAGTTTTAGCGAATTAACCCCACTTGTATCTTCACACATGAATTTGCTATAGTTCTTTGTTTATTTAAAGCATAATATAATGTATATTTGTTTAACGCAGCACTTTATTTAATCATGTTCCAATACTATGACAAACATCTCATAGTGTGCTTGTAGCTTTTTTTTTTTCACTTTTTGTTTTGTTCTGTTTCTTTTTTGTTGGTACACAAGCGCAGTTTGCTTCCCCCTATTTCTCTCCCAGTCGGATGTCAGAGTCAGAGTCCGAATTCGAGTCAGGAGACAAAGTCAGCAGTCACTGACCTTTTAAAATAAATGTCTCATCATATTTAATAGAAATTTTATACTCTGTATAGGTCATGTTCAGATGCAGCATTATTGCATTTTAATGTAAAATAAAGTTCATTTTTCAATACTGATGACTGTATTATAAGGTTTATCAGCTATACCACAATTCTATGCAATATGTTCATAAATGTACAAGCTCTGTTCTGTATGTTTCCAAAGATCATTGTGTAGTATCCTTATGATGCAATTACGGGTGCCACTCAAAAATGTTAGCACCTCCCACCCTTATGGAGTGACACCCATAACTGTGTGGTATGAATTACGGGGCCCAATCTTTAGGCTTCTGATATTGCAACACCCTGCTAATCAGCTGCTGATATGCTTAACTGAACTAATGTGAGGTCTACGGCCTCCCAAAGACACAAGATCACAGAGACCTGATATGGCTGTTTTTCTGTATAGATTAGGCAATTCCCATGGCTGCCTATAGGCACAGCAAATAGTTATCTTAAATCAGGGGTGCCCAACCTTTTGAAGAGCGAGGGCCACTTAAGCAACTTGGTAACCAGTCATGGGCCACAATGCGTAGAGTGGAGGGGTGACAGGTTACGGCTACTCTATAGGCCCTCGGACCTGCTCAGATGGAAGGGGACGAATTCCCTTCTGTTTTCCGGATTGGAGGTAGGCGGGCGTAAATGGACACCTGTCGTTCTATAGAGGTGAATTGAGGGTCTCATTTGGTCGGGCTGATCGTGTGAAAGGGGCCTAAGACTGATGTGCTGTGGTTTACCCACACCATGGGTGCAGTGTAGGGTACCTGTGTCTATCCTGCGGGTTAGCTGAACTTTGCAAAAGCCAGCACTGTAGAGGAAGCATCAGCTTATGGGGCTCTGCTCTACAGCCTCTTTTTTCCTCTACCACCAGCTTCATTCACAACACTGATGCTGTGGTATGGCGGGTGGGCAACCTGCGATCTGGGCTTGCCAACCCGTCATTCCAGAGCAGGAGGTCGCGGGCCACTTTAGAGGGCTCTGCGGGCCACATGTGGCCCCCGGGCCACTGGTTGGCCATCCCTGTCTTAAATAATGATGGTTAGAAAACAATATTACATTGTTGTGTCCCTGAAATAAATCAGAAATGTATGTATGCCACTTCATTTTTCAAAAGCAAAGCCACAGGGGTGCTTACAATGGTCAGCTCTTTTTAGTTAAAACGTTTATCCCAAAAGGAAAAAACTAACTGTTTCTGTAACTGCCAAAAAAAGTGTTAACTGGAGTTTGGCTCTAATATCTTAAGCTGGCCATACATTATACAATTATATATACTAAATCATATAATATGAGTTCAAACCAAAACACTTTACATTTGTATGCACTCAGACAAGGCTTTGCACTTTTTAGTTGAATGTAAACATAAAGGAAACTGAACAAGAAAATGGTATAAAGTATGGCCTGCTTTAGTCATCTATGTATGGCCTATGTAAATCTACTAGTCCATGTAACACTACCCTCTCCAGACAATGCTGCTGTCCAACAGTGGCTCCATTGCACCTCCACAGATAGAGGAACCATTCCAGCCATGGTGTTACTGGCCAGATAACCAGGTGAAAATAAAGGCGGAAAAAAAATAGGAAATCTATTGCAGCTATCACATCTAAGGAGTGGTAAGCTGTAATATATTGCATTTATATTACAATATCACTTTAACATAGGTGGACAGGGTCCTGTAGTCCTTATAATGATATAGCTAATAACAGTGTACAACAGGTAGAAAACACAGAAAGTTACAGTATGAGCGCACAAGATTTCTGGCTGGATCAATGATTTTTTTTTGCTAACAGATATGGTAAAATACTTTGAATATGATATGTGATGAAGCAAAAGGGAGCAAATAAGGGAAGCTCATTGTTAGGGTGTATTTACTATAACATAATAACAAGTGAAAGCAAATTTATATTGACTTATTTAAAATCGTGAACTAAAGTAAGACTGAAAAGGGAAAAAATAATTGTTAAAATTTTGTAAAATTTTGTGTCACCTATTGCTCATCTAATGGCCCGTACACACGATCCGAATATCGTTTGAAAAATGTCGTCCGAGGAAGAATCGTACGATAATCGGATCGTTAGTACAGAGCTTTCGAGAGCCGATCATAACAGTTCATTCGATATTATTTTATCGGACAAGCATAAAAAATGTTCTCGTACGATACCAGATCATACGATTTTGTTTAGTTAGTACAGTTGCCGTCCAAAAATACAATACAAATACATTACAACATATGACATCACTTCTGATTTTTTTTGATGTACGAGAATTTTGGTGACTTTAATAACCTATTTAATTTCTACTAGCGTCTATTATGCAAAAACAGTCGTACAATCTGTCGTACGATATTCGAATTGTGTGTACGGGGCATAAGGCCTCACGAACACTAGGCTTTTAGCCTGGGTACATGAGGCTCTAGCATTATCCAGCCTCCCGAACTCTATGAGAGTCCGCAATTGGACAGAGCTGGGCAGTGCACCTAGTGGCACATCCATTCAAGGCAGTATGAGCCCAGAGACAAATGCCCGAAATGCAAACTGCTTCATCCCGTGGTGCATACAGAACCAAACCTACATACAGCCCAGCCCCATCCAATCACAAAAGCTCAGACTCTCATAGAGTTTGACAGGCAGGTGTGCCTTCTAGCTGCAGTTAAATGCAGCGGGCCTAAATGCCGAGTGTGCATGAGGCCTTATTGTAAAAGGCTGGAACATCTGTAGCTGATGAAACTAGTGCTTTGGCTGTGTAGTGTCTAATAGGAAGTATAGCATTTACAGATGTTATAATGCTGCTTACATTTGCAGAGCAGTTGTAATGTTTGCCAGACCTTGACAGATATATCTTTCTCCAAAACATAGTTAGAAGCAGTTATTGCGGTTTTTTAAACACGTAGGGTGGTTAGATTCAAAAGTGTCTGCATGCCCCTAAATTACACACAAATAAAATACAAAATGATATTTCACATAACCTATTCTGGATGGAGCAGCATAGCTGAGTCATGTTTTTTTTCTTTGTAATAGAAGCAGAAGTTTAGTTAAAAAAAAAAAATCTGTATTCTGCCAGGCCAGGTCTGGAAGTACATTTTGTTACATTCTTCATGACACTATATTACTGTGATGGAAAGGTTCTGACTGCTCAAAGCTGCTTTGTTTCCTAGTAACTAAATTACATCATATCGTGGCTTGGACAGGTTTTCTTTGCAGAGAGGAAATTCTTAAAGAATATTTCTGCTTCTTTCTAACCCGACTGATTTAAATGTTCCTTTTCTTGCATGTGAGGCCAGCCATACAATAGCCGACAGGGGACACCAAAAAATCAGCTTCTCTGTTCCTGCATGAACTGTATTGGTAGTCAGCGTGATGTAATGGATGGGGAGATCACAACTGACAGCAAGAGAGGAATTCAATACAAATTTGAAAAATGTGCTCACAATTGCATTGCGAATTGTATTACCCCTGTATTTGCATTTGTAGCAGATAGTGAGCTTTGCTATGGCTATGTATTAATTCAATTGGGAGTCTACATGTACACTATATTACCAAAAGTATTGGGACACCTGCCTTGACACGCACATGAACTTTAATCGCATCCCAGTTTTGATTCTTGTGTTTCAATATTGAGTTGGCCCACCCTTTGCAGCTATAACAGCTTCAACTCTTCTGGGAAGGCTGTCCACAAGGTTTAGGAGTGTGTCTAATTCATCCCAAAGGCCAGTCAAGTTCCTCCACCCCAAACTTGCTCATCCATGTCTTTATGGACCTTACTTGGTGCACAGTCATATTGGAACAGAAAGGGGCCATCTCCAAACTGTTCCCACTAAGTTAGTAGCATGAAATTGTCCATAATGTATTGATATGCAAGAGTTCCCTTCACTGGAACTAAGGGGCCAAGCCCAACACCTGAAAAACAGCCCCACACCATAATCCCCTCTCCACCAAATGATTTGGACCAGTTCACAAAGCAAGTTCCAAAAAGACATGGATAAGCGAGTTGTAGGTGAAGGAACTTGACTGGCCTGACCTCAACACTAAAGAACACCTTTGGGATAAATTAGAGCGGAGACTGCGAGCCAGGCCTTCTCATCCAACATCAGTGCCTGACCTCACAAATGCTCTTCTGGAAGAATGGTCAAACATTCCCATAGACACTCCTAAAACTTGTGGACAGCCCTCCCAGAAGAGTTGAAGCTGTTATAGCTGCAAAGGGTGGGCCAACTCAATATTGAACCCTACAGACTAAGACTGGGATGCCATTAAAGTTCATATGCATGTAAAGGCAGGCGTCCCAATACTTATGGTAATATAGTGTATGTATTCAACCTGGCTGCTTGGGCATTGTTTAGTATGTTTTCATCTACAACAATATGCCAACTCTCACTATAAGTTCAATAACATTCCTTCCTTGTTAGCTGAAAGGTAAAGTGGTTTTAAAGCCTGGGCATTTTTTACCCTAATGCATTCCCTGCATAAAGGTAAAAAATGGCCAAGTGTTTGTGTTGCCCCCTCTCGATCTCAATCCAACACTGTGCCCATCTGCAGCAGCTGTCTAATCTCTAAAGAGCACAGGTGTGCTCCAATAGCAAGTGGCTTGAGGCACAAAGAATAGAAGGATCCAAGGTTTCCAGCAGCAGGCCCCAGAAGAGGAGGTTTAGGGCCGCTGTGTGCAAAATGTTTGCAAGTATAGCATGTTTGTTATTTCAATTAAAGCGTTACTAAACCCACAACAGTAAAATCAGTCAGGATCCTATGGGTTTGTTTGTGGGCGCCGGACGCCAGAGGATCTAATTGGCTTCAAAAAAGGGTAGGCTCGGGGTGCAAAGCCCTTCACCCTGAGCCCACTCAGTTGTGTGATAATAGCAAATTAATATTCGCTATTGTCTTCCATATTCTCCTCCTGGCCAATCAGGAAGCAGGTCCTGAGACCTGATTGGCGGAGAGGAGAAGCAATCGTATTGACCGATGAGGAGAAGACGCAGGGGAAGCCGACTTGATGCTGAGGAGGAGGAGACGCAGGGTGAACCCAATGAGGAGGAGCGCTGCCTGCAACCTAGATAAGTGTGGGGCCGGTGGGCTGACGACCAAGCGAGTGCCGCCCCCCCCCCCCACAAAAAATGGCGCACCGGCCGCCACTGATTACATATGATCGTAAAGAAATCACAAAGGACTTGTTCATATATTGATGCCCCCCTTAGCTGCAACAGCAGCTGCATGGGATTGTACATATGCAAATAATTACACCCCTTGCCACATTCGTTAAGCAGTACCACCAGCAAATGTGACAGGGCCTGCACTGCAGCCACATTTAATGCAAACTGTTGCAGTACAGTGCTGCGGGCTTTGTAGGGTTAAAACAGGTGGTGAGGCGGTAGCTTATCAGCTCCCAGCCACCCTCCAAAATTATGGACAGTCTCGAGGCACCCCATTTAAAAATGTAAAAACTATTCTGATAGTTTTACATAATGCAGCAACATCCAGCCACATAGGACACCCAATGTTAAAGGTGATTTTTTTTCTCCAAAGCAAATACACTTTTGCAAACGTATGGACTAGTATTACAATGTTTCTCTTGTTCCTCAGTTTTTCTTCATAATGAGATCCCAAAGCTGATGGAGAGAGGCAAGGGGTGATATGCAGACAACTGACATCCTCTTTATCAACTGATGATGTCATTGGTTGTTAGGAGTTGGCAGCAAGAAGGTTGGCTTTGTAGATCTAAAAGGCAGGTTTCATCCACCCACTGGCTTTGTGCCAATTTGTTGTCATTTTGCCAAGCAACCCCTGAAAAAAAAACAAGGCACCCCAGAGTGCCTGGGTACCCTGGATGAAAAAGCCTGGGTTATTGAGGGATCAAAGGATTGTTTCCCTGCATACTTAAGTAGAACTGCCCCCAGTGGAGCTGCTGGTTGCACGTGTCCTTTTGTTTCCTAACTGTCCTAGACAAAACCTAATCTTGCCAAACACTTGGAGCTTAAATAGGCTTTAGTAAACAGGAAAAAAACAACAAAAATATATTGGGGACTTTTAAGGTGCCATCCTTAACTAGTAACACTAAACATTAATTTTCAATAAAAGATAAATCAAATTTATAGAGTCCCATCACAGGTGTCAAACACAAGGCCCGCAGGCCGAACCCGGCCCTCCAGGCCATTTTATGTGGCCCTCGCACCTCTCCTGCAGGTGCAGGAGAGCTCCAGCCCTCCTCTGGTCCTACTCTAGACCCTTACTTTCTGCTTTCAAGCAATGCATCCAGCTTCTTCCCAGCAGCAGCATAAGGAAAGGGGGGGGTGCACTGTGATGTAAGGGAGAGTGGGGGACTCAACTTCTGATGGTGGGGTGGCTCTTGACATCTAATGTAAAGGGGAGGGGATGCTCTGGACATCTAATCTTACAGATACAATCGGCCCTTTTGAGGGCAATCATAATGCTCATGCGGCCCACGATTAAATTGAGTTTGACACCCCTGAGTCACATGAATAAATATTTAAAAGGGATGTCACCCGACAGTGTTTCTATTCACCCGTGTGAATACTTTCAATATAAAGATGCTTCTATTGAATAATGTGTATTTCCATTACCTATTACATTCATGGAAATTTGTCACTGTCTACAGATTAGTTACAGTGATTTGTAAATGCAAAAAATAAAAATAAAGTTTATACGTAGATGCTCTGTGCAATGGAATTGCACAGAGCGGCTACAAACCTTTTGTTCTCGGGTCCCCTGCTGGCACTCCTGGCCCCTCCTCTTTGGCCAAGTACTGGCACATCCTGGGTTGGTGCAGTATCAAACACATCAGGTTGAGAAAAACTAACATTCATTGGTGTAGAGAGGATGAGAATATTGGAAATAAGACCACATAAAGTTACTGTATAGGACTGAGGCCTCGTACACACTACAGAGGAACTCGTCGTAAATGAAACATAGTTTTCCTCGACGAGTTCCTTGTCAGGCTTGTGGAGAAACTTGACAAGCTTTCTTTGCGTACACACTGTCAAGACCAAATCTCCTCGTTCTCAAACGCGGTGACGTACAACACATACAACGGCAGGGGAAGTTTGATTCCACTGGCACAACCCTTTTGCTAATCTCATGTTACTGCGTGTTAAGTAAAAGTTTGGTAAGAGACGATTTGCACTTTTCAGACTGTTACAGCGCGACAAATGTGCTATCTCCATTACAAACGCTACTTTTACCGAAGGTGCGCTCCCGTCTCATACTTTATTCTGAGCGTGCGCGGGTTTCATAGCATACACACAAACGTGTTTCTCGTCGAAAACCAGTCCGACGAGGAACACGACGAGGAAATTGAGTCTCCCGTCGAGGAAAAAGAGAACTTGTTCTCTTTTTTTCTCGTCGAGTTCCTCGACAGTTTTCTCGATGAAAAACATACACACGACCGTTTTCCTTGGCAAAAAAGCTCTGCCACCAAGTTTCTTGATGGATTCTGTCGAGGAAAACGGTCATGTGTACGAGGCCTAAGATTTGCCTTCATCCTAAGCAATCATTCATTCCATATGGTCCTCCTTCACAGGCTCTTCCAGCTATTTTGACATATAGTGGGGATTTTAATTTGTGTGGCAATTGTCTTGTGGGCCTCCCTTGCTTTTCTGCATGTTCAGTACTGCAGGATCCCCTGTGGAGCGCATGGTTTATATTTAGATAATTCAAAGGGTCAAGGGAGTTGGGGTGAGTTTGAACAAAAACAGTTCATTTATAATCATCATTTTAAATCATGTGTGTAAGCTGGAGCAGCATGCTGAGAGTAGCAATGACTGAGAGTCATCACTTCTAGCCACTGGCTGAGCCATCAATGAACCCTTTCACCCAGTTCTAATTAGACGTGCACACTGAAATATTTTGTTTCGGAATTTCGTTTTCGTCCGTAAAATAAATTTATTTAGTTACTCCCGAAATTAGTTTTTATTTATTTTGTTTCGTTAAAAAATGCATTTGTCCAAAAATCCAAATTAGTTAAGGTCGAATCTGTCATTGAAGGCTTTTGGTCTCTGTCGAATGTTCTAAGAAGAATCGACGAAGCAGCTAAACTGTACGCAACAATCGCACTTTTCAGGTCGAATGTTCCGCCTACAAGCTATAGAAGAATTCTAATGTTGTATGACACTAGTAATAATTATATTTATAAATTATTATTACTAGTCAACCAACATTCAAATTCTTCTATAGCCTATGGGAAGAGCATTTGGCCCGGATATGTACGATTCTGGCGTTGTAGAGTTTAACTGCTTGTCGAATCTTCTTAGAACTTTCGACAGACACCATAAGCCTTCAATGACAGATTCAACGTTTGTATGTTTTTCGATGCTTCGTCGAATCTTCGTCGTTCATGTCAAATGGTCTACCCCAATACTGTCTCTATAATGTCGAATCTTTTCTCTCTATGTAGAATAATCTTGGACTAATAGAGTTAGGGTTAGGCACATTCGACCGCAGGTTCGATAGACACAGATTGCTATTGTCAGCGTCATGTCGAATCTCCTATCTTTATCGAACTGTTGTAGTAACGAAAATGAAAATAAAGCATTTTTTATGTCAGATCTTTCGGATTTCTGATTCTGTGCGTTTGTTTTCATTTGTTAAAGCGATAACGAAAATACCTGAAATTCGGACGAAAATGCATTCAGACGGAAACAAATGCACGTGTCTAGTTCTAATGCTTCCTTAATAGAATTTGGGGAAGCTTCAATAGCGAGCAGGAGGGCCAGGAGGCTGGTTGAATCTCTGGTGCCATAACAGGCACATTCAATGCTGTGAATTTTATTGCACCTCTTTCAGCACTTTCTAGAAAGTTGAAAGTTGCTTTGTGGTGGTAAATGTCTTCTTATGAGTTAATGTTCGTCTGTTGTAAGCACAGCATCTTGCACTAATCTCCAACGTGTAATATGTTCTTTCATGTACTTGAATCCCTGTGGAAACACTTTCTGGTTTAGCCCCTTGCCCTCGCTCCCGCAAGGTAAACATATTAGGGTTATTAGAATTTTTCTGTCAGATTTTATGGTGCATATCTGACAAGCATGTGGAGGAATCACCTTACTCCTACTTGAGGCCTTATTTGGTATACTATTACCTACTTGGCAGCTGGCAGAGGGAACTTGTCACCAGGCACATTTTCAGAACATTCAAGAACACATTGTAGAATTCTGCTTTTCCCACAAGCATGTCCCAGTCACATTCCAACTTTAAAAAACACTGACTCAACATAAAAAATCAAATAGTTTACTTATTTTGAGTATTCATAGATAATTATAAGATGGTCATTGATTATTATTTCTCCACAGTGTTTTATGAATTCCTAATCTTTAAAGTTAAACATCTGCCAAACATGTATGAAATACATATGTGAACCACTTTTCCTACTAAAGTGTTTGAAATTCTGCTCAGTCACATTTGTGAATCAGACCTCCATGCCAGACTATATAGGTAGGACCTTACATGTTTTCTCTAATGGAGTTAAAGGGACCCTGTCACTATATTAAAGTTTTCTTAATTGTGCTATACCTATAAAATAAGAGAATTAATACCTCTCCTGCTATTCCACACCAATATCCACTGCTCCGTTGAAAAAATGTCTCCCGAAATCAGCACGGAAGCCAACACTTCTTGGAGTGTCCTGCAGCTTTTTACAGGTCCCTGTTGCAGACCTCCTTATTATTACAGGACTAAGCAGGAGGAACCTGTGACAGCTGCAGGGGACCATAGATATCAACACTCCTGGAAATGTCAGTTTCCCATTGGATTTCAGAGAATAAGGCCTCATCAGTGAAGCAGTGTTGAGTCAAGCGGGCAGCTGAAAAATTTACAAAGGGATGCCTTACCTTGGTAGCTTTAGAGTGCAAAAGGGTCATTTTTTTTAAAACTCTTTTTATTGACGAATATGCAAAACAGGGGTACAATAAACATATCGCTCAACATGAAATACAAATTCCGTTCAGAGACATGGAAACAATATATACATAGTATAGCTTGGCAATCACAATCAAGGTCAGTAACAAATTACCTTCCTGAAATCTCTTTAAATGCAAACAAGTAGGCAGTGAACTACAAGCATGACAATCAAGACTGCAACTCAACGGTACACAGACTGTTTCTTAAGTAGTGGAGTAGTAAGAGAGGAGGGACACCAGGCATCCCATACTTTATTGTACTTCTTGGGGCAACCCCTATGTTGAAAGATAAGCTTTTTGTATGCTAATATTTGGTTAAACAGTTGCATCCACTTGTACAGATGGGGGAATAGATTGAATCCATTTGAGTGCTATAGCTTTGCTTAAAATAGTGTTTTCCCCAATATAATTGTGACATACCTTGGCCATTGTTCCTCACCCAGGATACCCAATAAGCATACCCTTGGGATACATTGGCACAGGTACAGATAGTATACTGGAAAGACCATCTGTTGCCAATATATGGCAATAACAGGGCATAACCATATGACATGTGCTAAATCAACACCTGAGCAAACACATCTAGTGCAATCCAGAGCATAGCTTGACGCCTGACCAGGGTTAAGTAGCATTGGCAAGTGGATCATTTTTAGAGAGCATGGTGCTGTCACTAAAGCAAAAGGAACAACAGCACAGCCGTGAGTTCATTTGTGTGCTCCTCTCTTGTATAAGCCACTTTCCCAAATGAAAACGACACTCAGTTCTGGAAAAAAAATTCCATCCTGCTGCTTCACATTTTCTTGTCACTATGGTCAAATATGGATGTTGATTTCACATCACTAACCATGAGAAAATGTAATCAGTGTACTGAAATCAAAAAATGTTAACAAATTCTACTGGTGTATGGCCAGCTTTACACAACAGTAAGGCCCCGTACACACGGTCGGTTTGGTCCGATGAGAATGAACCGAAGTTAATTTTCATCGTACCAAACCCACAGTGTGTATAGGCTATCGGTCTGGTTTCCTTCGGTCCAAAATTTCTAAACATGCTTCAAAACCGAACCGATGGACCGATGCCCCATCGGACCAAACCGATGGTTAGTACAGAAAAGCATTGGTTCAAAACCCGCGCATGCTTAGAATCAAGTCAACGCATGCTTGGAAGCATTGAACTTCGTTTTATTCAGCACGTCGTGTGTTTTACGTCACCGCGTTCTGGCCCAGATTGGATTTTGAACTGATGGTGTGTACACACATCAGGCCGTACAGCCACTTCAGAGGTGAACTGATAAAAACGGTCCGTCGGACCATTCTCATCGGTTTTGTCCGACCGTGTGTACGGGGCCTAAGGCACCATAGTTCCTATGGTTAGGAAGACCAAAAAGAAGAAGTACTGTTGAATTTGATGCTATGATGCTTAATCATAGCTGTCTATGATTACAGCAAAATTATTTGTACATTCTGCCGGATGCGGCCTATGATACAATATCTGTTTTTTGCAGGCAGCTCATGCAGTGTAAAATGTTCTTTACCTTTTAAGGGTGGAGAAGATTCTCACCATCATAATGTTACCTAGCACAGCAATAAATAAATAAATTTGTCACTCTCATGAATAACTTTAAAAAGGGTCAAGCCTATAAATGGCTAAGGAGGCCTAGAATACTATAACAAATGGGCCCCTTGCGTATAATTAAGCTTATATTTATTTATTACTATATACATTATGATGTATTTACTTTACATAGTAGTTTTGGGCACTTTTGTATTATTTGAAAACTTAGAGTGGTATAAGCTGAAATCTTTCTCTGTGGTGGTGGGTGTTTCCATATCATTATTTTGCTTTTTGATTGATTAACTGCAGAAGCTAAAAAAGTTCAGGTCAACATGACCTCACATATGCTCTTTTGAAGTCCCTGATCGAAAAGGCTGGCCTCATCACAAATCTGGAATTGGAATTCTGATTCAGAATTTATTTGCATTGTAATATGTCTTAAGAATGTTAACATTAAATGGTGCCCGTGGGAAATGTAATTGGTTGTTTCCTTGCTTTCAATCTTCTGACTGACAAGTTTAATGTTACTTTAATGTACACCTTTCAGAAGGTTCATAATTTTGTTGACTCTCTTAACCTCTGATTGGTAATGGTTTGATCCTAAGTCTGACCTGTCTCATTCTAGGAAGAATGCATGGTATGGATGTGAGTCCACATATTGCATTTTGTACCGCTTGTTTATCAAACACTGACTTCTTAACCACTTGCTGACCGCATATATACAGGAGCAAGAAAGGTGGGCTTTAATGCCCAGCCGCCGCACTTATGCGTCCACAGCATGGGGTTATGTGCTGAGAGCATGCTTACCAACAGTTCTCAGCAAGGATTTTTAATGGGAGCCAGGCTCCCAATCATGTTACTGCTGTGAGGATCAATCACGGCAGTCACATGATACAGCAGCCGTGTTAAGAGTTTTAATCATTAAGCAAGAATAAGCAAGAGTATAAATAACTCAGACTTTTTTTCGTTGTCAGAATACTTTGGTTAGGAAGATTTAAGCCTTCAGGAACGAGTTAGCGTTAGTGTTACTCGCATGTACTAGTTGCCTGGTTGTTAGGCCAGCCATACACAGAGTGAATTTATTTCCTGCAACCACGGGTTGCAGGAAATAAATTCTCTTGATTCCCCTACCAACACAGAGAGTGGTGTGGCAATCCCTCCTGCCAGGACATTGTCTTGGCTATAGCAGCTGCTAGAGATAATCGCAGGCAAAAACCGGCTTCCAGTTGATCAATCAATGAACTTGGTACATTCACTGCCTATACACGATTCGAATGTCGAAGGTTCCTCCTGAACCAGCCAAGATTCAAAATGTGTATGCCTTACTTTTAAGCATGGTCTGATCTCCTGTGCTGAACTTAATCAGTTAGCATTAATCCCAGCTTTTTCTGTGGAATGCAGAACACCTGTTATGGAGAGGAGGATAGGAGAGGGGTTCTGTAGTCCTTTCCTAGGGTGACAATTGTGCTCTTCACTAGATATAGTCCAGTGAGTGAGTGTTGTCACCCTAAGACAGGAAAAGTGTCACTGGTAGGATCACCAGGTGAAAATAAAGTAAAATAAGTCTGAAAAAATAATTTCAGACACAAAATCCAAGGACTAGTACGCTGCAGTATGTAAAAGTTTGTTCTTGTGTTTAGATACAAGTTAGGTATAGGTATTGGAGGGTAAGTTAAATTTTAAGGGTTAATTTGAAACGAAACCTGATCTGAAACAAATCTACAGGTTTAAAAAGTCAGAAATCTCTATCTGCATAATTCTTCTAGATCAGCAGCTAAACGTTGCAAGAGAATCTGCATGGATGGCAGAATGCTAGAACTTTATGGGTCACCTTGTAGCAATTTCTAGATTTGTTTCTTTATAGGTTTTTGTTAAAGGTGGCATATCTTTTTTTATTTTCAAATTTTTCATCGTTTATGGTCTTTTCACTATTGTGGTTATTTTGTGTTGACATTGCAGCTTTCAATTCAACCCTTTATAAATGAAAACTTAGATTAAACACAGTGCTGCAAAATGAAGGTCAATGTATTGCCAGTTTTTAAAAATAGCCCTACAATGTTATTCTCACTACGTGAATGTTCCCTTATTACATTTGCAGTAAAAATATAAATATGTAAAAATAGCATTTCCATTCCAGTCTTACAAAATCAATGGGTTTTCTTCTGAACTTAATTTGAATATATATGTTGGAACAATCTAATAAACTCCCCTAGGCTTCATTAATGGCTGTTGACATACATGAGTAAGATCCGGGAATTGATATCTGCCTGCTGTGTGTTACATTCCAGTAAGAAGAAAATGAGTGCTTCGAGGCTGCAACCAAGCTTACTCATGAGTAACGGGAAAAGCATTGTGACATGCAGATCTTCTCGTTATCCTCTATTTTCGTCTCTTTAATTAGAGAAATGCCTGGGTGTGCTGCATAGTGTAATAATTTCAACCAGTTCCCACTTTTTTTTTTTAACATGTAGTATTTTTATAAATCAATAATTTCATTAAATAATCATTCAATTATAGCAGACTTTTAATAATTAGTTTGCTGCCAATTCTTAGTTAAATAAACCATGATCTCTCAACCCATTGTTCAATAGGTAAACCTCTGTAATTTTTTTAAGATTCCACTAGCATCTGAAATGGGTATCCAGGCCAAACTCAAATCCACCCAATTCAGTCCTCTTATAAGCACCTGCCATTAACCATCTCTTAAACCCCACTGGAGAAAGGTTTATGTCTACCAATGAGGATGATGTGTTTAAGAAATAGAAACACTATGTAATCACGAGACGCAAATATTTGCCTTGTTTCTTAGTTAAACACTTTACTGCACTAAATTAGAAGAGCTCTTTAATGGTTTTAGCAAGAATATAGTGTGGTTATGTTGAGAATTGCTAGCACAGCATAGCTTGGAGGTGAATGGAGAACACTGTATCCCTGTGAGATCAAAGCATTTGTTTTCAGACTGTCCTACAAGCATTCTCCTTTCATCTCCATGGTATGCTAAAAAAATGTTTCCTAATAGCTTTGTGATTTTTAAGGAGACACATACAGCACTTTTTCAAAACATTTAGTGGCAAGTTTAAGTCAATTTAAAGTGCACTGTTTCTGTAAGTGCAGCCCATAACATTTGATCCTTTCCTTGTGTGATTATTGTAAACCGAATTCTTATAACTATAGATAACTGCAGTATGTGTGTAACAGACCCTCAAACATGAGTAGGTAAGGTCAAACCTTTCCCAAAAAGTTACCAGTGCTTAGATACTAAACGCTTATTGAAGGTTTACCTAAAACTATATAGTCTTATTAGAGTTCATTTATATGTACTGTACATACAGTATGTCAGTATTACCACCTTTTGTAACTTACTTTTTTAGAGAGAGAGAGAGTCATAGGGTTTTATTTACTGATTTTCCTTTCACACTATTGGGTATTCTTTACAACATAAAATTTCACCACAGTTACATTAAAATTATTATGTCAGAGTAAAAGATATACTAAAGGAAGACACCCTGCACCTCACCAGTGCCAGGACAAGGTCATCTAGAGCCAAGGGCAAACATGCCAATTTGTGCCCCCCCCCCTCAAAAAACCTATGATTAATTCCCCCACCACAAAATCAAGCACTAATCTGCATGGTTATGCCCTAGGCATAAATCCCCCTTTCTCCTATTACAAATCCACCCCCTGCTGAAATCCCCCTTCTAGTACAAATCAGCTATCTCTCACATTTCCCCTCCAAGCACAAATCCCCCCACCCCACGCACACAAATTTCCCCTTCTAGTACAAATCCCCCCCCCAATTATTCCTACTAGCACAAATCCCCTCTCCTACCATATTACATGTTCTAGCACAAATCCCCCCTCCTAGCAAAAATTAAAATTCTTACCCCCTGCCACGTTCCCAAATTCCCCTTCCCAGCACAAATCACCACTCCATGACTCCTTTTCAAAATTCCCCCTCCCATCACAAATCCCCACACCCCCAAATCACCACTCCTATCACACCTCCTAAATTTTCCCCTCCTAGAACAACTCTGCCAACATAATTTCTCTCCCCTCAATCTCTTTGTGGTGCTCCCACCTCACATAATGCTACAGTGCCTAGGGCAGCCTCCCCTCCTGCCCACCCTTTGTTACGGCACTGCAGCCACTGTAATTTTCTAAAAAAAACTGTAATGCAATATGGCTACCTAGAGTTGTTCTGTACACAGAGTGTGTACTTACTACGCCCCAGAAACATAATTTCCTGCTTGTATGATTGGCTCACAAATTTCCCCAGAAGTCTACATTAAGATACAAATCAGATTTCAGGCACCCTCTGCAACAAAAATTACATTTGGGTGAGATACTCCCAATAGGAACACATCTAAAGGGATGCAGGCCCAGTAGCGTTAATCATTAGAGCTCTGAAGCTGCACAGCTGACTAATTTGGAAACCACTTCCATTAGATCCATTTAGCACAGAGGGACAGAGGAACCAAAGGGATTTCTTCAGAAGGTAGGAATCTGCAACAAAGGTTGTTATAATCCTTGCAATGTACGTAGATCACAAAGAGGGGAATGTTTTTTTCTCAACAAAAGTAGAGTTACGCTTTAAGAGTCTAATGTAGGCTTCAATGCTGGGATGGAGTGGAGGTGGGGGACATAAAGTACAGTAGAGGTGAGAATAAGAGCTCTTTTCTTGCAGGTTAGCATCCTTCAGGATTTTTATATCTACCAGGTTAACATCTATCTAAGATCCATGTCTTCTTTTTCCTTTATTTATTGTGTTTCCATTGTAGTGCCTTTACATGCATTTTCATTTTTCTATTGGCCACCACAGTGCATGAAAATGCACAGACAAATGGACATGTCAGGTTATTTTTGCCCTTTTTGTCCCAATGGGGGAATTTACCTTTACTTTCTGTCCCATAGCCAAAACAGGAAATGAAAGGAGACCCCTGCAAATTAAGGGAATCTCTTGAGGACCCCAGGTATCGAGATTTAGTTTTTTTGTTTTTTATCTACTTTCACGCTCAATCATAATGGTAAACAGGACAAATAGAGAAGGTGAATCTCCCTAATAGAGGCAAAGGTAGCAATAAAAATTGACAGGTGTTCTATTCCCTCTCCACTCTGTCAAAAAACTACAAAAAAAAAGTTTTGCCTTTAGTTATATTTTAAGGATAACTGAGCTTCAACTGTTGTCAGTGACTGCAGTTTGGATTCTCTGCGATACAGATGCCTACTAAAGAGAATATTTACAAGTCCCTAACATGTCAATCAAACTAGTAATATTACAGTACAATGCTATAATCAAAATGGGCAATGGCAATCATGTAATAATTTGAGTCTTAGTAATAGTTATGTACAGCTGAATGACACAATTCAAAATGTCTGCTTAGCTGCTAGATGGTTACATCAAACATGCCGGAATATGAAATACCAAGTTATTGTCATTTTTTTAACATAAGAACAAACTGTTATAAAGGTACTTCTGGTAAGACAAGTATTAGCTGTTTTGCCAGATTAAGGATTTTTTAACACAGATAAAGCAAAGAGCTCATAAAGTATTTTGCCAGTTCCTTGTTCCACCTGAAATCTTGATGACTTGATTAGAAACAGTCTTGCAGTCTGTGGGTGGAAGACATTTATCTTTTTAAGAAAGTGTTGTTACTTTATGTATTTAATGAACAGACAGGTAACTCCTTATTGTTGGTCATAAATATTTTGAACATACCAGAAACCCTGAATTCACTACGAATACCTAATTTTCCCACTTGTCCTATATATATTTACAGAAGTTAGCCAAGTTATGTGTCTTAAAGGAATTTCTGCCTATGGTAGCCAAGTATCCTCTTTTTTTCTACTCCAAATCAGAGAAGCTTTTCACATTTTTCATGGTTGCTGAGCTACTCTGAATCACATAATGCTCTGCAGCTGATAAAGAATGTTTTATGGATATACAAAATGTCAACTGTTCATTTGTTTTATGTCTGCAGATCAGGAGCATAAATAGTTTTAGGATAAATTGAGGAATCAAAGAGAAGCTTTGTAGCTGGTAATTGTTCACCATGTGTAGTGACAGCTCTTTGTCTGTGTTTAGTTATCATCTGGCCAAAGTGTGGCTATCACATTACATTATACACTGTACAGTGATTTAAAAACTGTTATGTGCTTTAAAACTTAAAGTAAGGAAATACATTTTATACCTAGATGTGCAAATCATAACCAGCCCTGTTTGTTGACAACTTGGACCTGCCCCTTTCTTTCCCTGATTCTTCCTATTGGTCAGTGGGACTGCCATCACAGTTGTAGAAGAATTGGCATGGATTGGGGAGGGATAAGGCTGAAATTGACTTTGGAAATTAACTAAAGATGTGCAAAATAGAGTACCCCAGGTCCGGGGCTTCTAAGGCCGCGTACACACGGTCGGTCAAAACTGATGGAAACGGACTGAAGGACCATTTCATCGGTCCAAACCGATGGTGTGTGGGCCCCATCAGTCAGTTATCCTTCGGTCTAAAATTTTAGAACTTGCTTTAAAATTGAACCGATGGACGCCTAACCGATAGGTCAAAACCGACGGTTAGTATGCAAAAGCATTGGTTAAAAACCCGTGCAAGTCGACGCATGCTTGGAAGCATTGAACTTCATTTTTCTCAGCACGTCGTTGTGTTTTACGTCACCGCGTTGGACTCGATCGTTTTTTTAACTGATGGTGTGTAGGCACATCAGACCATCAGTCCACTTCATCGGATGGACCGACCGTGTGTACGCAGCCTGAGGCATTTTTGCAGATGTCTTATAATATGTGCAGGGACCACAAAAAAATTCATTTATTTTCTGCTCTAGATAATTGAGTTAAAGTTAAAGGCAAAACTTCTAACAGTGACCACATAAACAAAGAGGCAAACCTTCCCAACATTGACAGTATCAAAAAAAAGAAAAAACAAGTATAAATTCTGCCAACTACCAGTTGTAAAAAATTGCTATTATTGCCGTCCACATCCCTTTTTAGACAAGTTTAATTAAGGAGATTTTCCAGTAATAATGAAAGAATATAAGAATAATAAGAATTGGCATTATTATAGATAACAAGCCATAAGCAAACTAGTCACTGGGAGAGAAGCCCTGGGACAGTTTTCCAGCAAAATTATGTTATTTACTCTACTGGGTTTCTTTAAAATTAGTAATTAGGGTCTAAGTTCTTCCTTTTTTAAGGCCAGTCCAAGCTGTGGCATTACCTGGCCTACTTAAACTACTGATGTGGTTATCTGTTTTAGGGGAACTAACTGTCTGCAGAGCATCTCTGCATCCTTGAAGCCAGAACCAGGCTACGATGTCCTGTAAAGAGTTTGCAATAGCAGTCTGGTGATGCTGTTAAAGTGAAACCTTAAAGCTGAACTCCAGGAATGATATACTTTGCATACTTACATTGGGCCAAAAAGGCACAATATTAAGCTGGTCATACACCGTACAAATTACACTCAGTGGGTGGTGGTCCTTGATTGAAAAATAAAAGGAGCTGGGTAGAAAATTGACACCCGAAAAGTGTCTACATCCCGTCAGATCAGGTATTTTGATAGGATGAAGGAATCTGTGATTGTATGGATGAAGGAATTTGTGTATGTGTATGAACAGCTTTAATATGCCTGAGCTACTGGTCTTCTGGGTGCTGCGCAGAGCAATTGCCCTCCTGCATAGTAACCACAGGGTTTTGCTTGCTCGGCACAGCCGACATTCATTGAACGTTTTGCTCAATTAATGCAAAGCATGATTGTACAAAGTAGAGAGGAGGGTGCTGGTGATATCACGGTCTCCTCCATCTCATCCAGTTAGACAATGATTGCATTCATTGAGAAGAACAAACAGGCTTTCTCTAACTGACTGGTGGCCATGCTGAGTGAGCAACCCCCTGTGGTTACTATGCAGAGGGGTAGCTGCTTGGCACAGCACCCAAAAGACTGTGGCCATCACTGTTGTGCTACTTCAGTGATATACAGCTTTCACAGTCGCTTGTTTGTGCCAAGCTGGCCCAATGTAAGTGCAAAATATATCATCCCTGAAGTTCAAGTTCCTTGCTGCCGGAATGAAACAAAAGACAGTGAAAGCAAGACTTGTATTGTTAGTACTGCTAGTATTGTTTTATACTTAAAAAAAGGAAATTATGCAATTAAAAAGGTACTGAACTATAGAAACTGTGCCAAAAACCTAACATTTCCCCAATTACTTACTTACCGTGCCTTGTTCTGCTCTGTATCACTGTGTGGGCATGGCAATTCTGGTAGAGGCAGGTCTTCCGGCAAGTTAGCTCTGGTAAAGGAGAACAGTAAACGGCACAGTAAACTAGCAGTAAGATGCAACAATGCTGTAGATCTTTCACTGCGGACATACAGTTTTGAGACTGTATGCCCCAGAGTGCCTAGGTATCCTCATGTACGAGGAAGTGTACTGCTAATTTTCAGGTGGAATTCCAGGCAAAAGGTAAACATTTCAGGGTATTACTTAGGCACAATTAACACTTCTTGATCTTCCCTATATTATAGCAAATCTTGATATTTTGAGTACTGGTTAACCTTAGTACTTTTTATGGAACAGAAGATCACTGGGTATTCAGAATAGGATTAGTATGACATTTCTGGAGCCCACACCTTTGGAAAAAAAAATGACCTATATTTCTATTCTCACAGACCCACTGATTCCCAAATTCAGCTATACTTATGAGCAAGCAGGCCCCAACCTTAAGGCTGGGTTCACACTGCTGCCGGAGGGGGTCCGGTGCATCCCAGTTCTCTGTTTTTAGGGAGGAATCAGGGCCGAATGAGGAAGAATGAGGAACAGACAGAAGAGAAGGGAAGGTAGAGGAAGGGAGGGTGGGGGGCAGGGGAAGGTTCCCTCATTTCAGGACAGTCCACCCAACGGTCACTACAACCAATGAAAGGTGTTCTTACCACACTTTACACAGGTGACATCATTACTATACAGATATATATATATATATATATATATATATATATATATATATATATATATATATATATATATATATATATCTGTATAGTAATGATGTATATATATATATATATATATATATATATGACATCTGCTATGCAGATGGGATAACTTTATGAGCATTATCACGTGTATTCATATAACTTCCCTGTGATTTTTCTTAAAGGTGCAGTTATCGTCCCATATGTTAATAAATCCCAAGATGATATGGGATATTTTTCACATTAAAGATGACATGCAATGTGGATATAGAAATTGATTTATCCTAGATAAAAAAATTGAAAATGATGACTTTCTGCAATGGAATTTAAACAAATGGTTACCAGGTGGTCTTTCCCATCCTAACATTTTTTTCATAAGAATCTCTCTTGAGCAGACTAATGGTTGAATATGTTGATGTTACATAACTGTTATGTAGTTTGGGTGTAAAGCAGAATATCTGTGGAATGTAGTATTAAAGAAAATGTGATCATTCAGTATGGATGGATGTTTCTGAGCAGGTTCACTTAGGTATACACAGAGCTGCCTACTGTTTAGTTCATCATCTTTCAATGTCCATCCCAAAGATAAATTGTATGAAGTGATAGATCAATGGTTCCCCAAGGTTTGTGATACAACTTGGATAGGATTGACCCATGCATAGTAAATATCAGTGAGTTATAGCTGTTTTTCCAGATAAAAACCTTCTTTATTTCTTTACTTATTTCGTAACTTGGAGGAGATTTAATTTATCTGAACAAAAGTTCCATCTCAGCTTCAGTTAAAATGTTTTTTTTTTTTATAGAAAAGAGAAGTCTGTGCCTCTGTTGGGGAGATTTTCCTTCACGTCCTGTCAAATCTCCCCAATGAATACACAGACAAAAACACATCGTTAGAGTGGGGAAGTATAATGCCCTGTACACACGATCGGAATTTCTGATGGCCTTAAATCCGATGGAATATTTTGTCGGAAATTCCGTTCAAGTTGTCTTGCATACACACTGTCAGACCAAATTCCGACCGTCCAAAACGCAGTGACGTAAAACACTACGACGAGCCGAGAAAAATTAAGTTCAATGCTTCCGAGCATGTGCCGACTTGATTCTGAGCATGCGTGGGTTTTTTCTCTGTCGGTGCTGCACACAGACAATAGGAATTTTCTATCGTTTTGTTTTCCATCGGAAAAAAGTAAAACATGTTCTATTTCTAAACACTGACGGAAAAAAGTCTGATGGGGCATTAAGATAAAACTTCTGCCTTTACAATCACTTTAAAATCTAATAGGAGCTTAAGACTTGGGAAGATACTTTGTTATATAAATCTTTATAAGTAAAATCTCTACCAATTGTGCCTATGTTATTGGCAGAGGCAGCAGTACCCATTTATCAGTTGTGCCAGTGTTCCTGGCTGGTTATTAGTGCCATAATTCAATTCATCATCTAATTTATTACTATATTTTTAGAAGGCCATGAGTTTGCTATAATACACCACAGTGACTGCATTTACCGTTATTTGAGAGCATATTCTTTTTCTAATTTAGCCTGTTTCTATAAATGAAATGCTGTACACATGTGAATGATTTATTATAATGCACACAGAAAGGGTTAATAAATTCAGTAGCGGCTGCCTGGAAGACTCTCCCAGGAAATTCCGGGCTGTTTATGGGCTTCTGAAATCTATTGTGTGCTTTGCAATAATGACCCTATGTGTTTCCTGCCTCCATTAAATATTGTACCTGAAGAAACAATTAGGGCCCAACTGGGGGCAGGTCAGGTCCCTCAGCCTCCCCCCTGCTGTAGATACATGGACCCGGGAGGGAACGGCTGGACTGAAATGTTTATTTCACAGTATCACGATAAAAGAGCTTTAATTGTATCTATGGAATGCATATTTACATTAGATGGAACTCAGTTTGTTTTCTTTCCGTATACTGAGACTAATGTTTTTTTGAAGTGTGAGCTGAAAGGAGCTGACATTACAATGCTGTAAATGCCACATATCATGTGTGTGATTAAACCATTTGTACGCACAGTCAGCTGCATGCTGCCAACCTTTTGACAGTGATCAGATAATTCTTCACAAAGCACCAGCAAATGGCACCAATTTCTTTTAGTTGTAGACTGGTTAACTATCTGGCTGGTACATTGTGCCATGAGGGGTTGTAAGGTGGCATACTGGAGCTGCTAGTAACAAAGTAAACAATGTTCCTGTTACACACTCATAAATGTGTCTTATTTAAACTTTATTATTAGACTGTAATTTATCAACTTTAAGCCCTGTACACACGGGCAAGAATCTCGTCAGGAAAAAAACATTGTTTTCTCTGACGAGATTCTTGGCAAGAATCTCTTGCCGCCCGAGTGTACAGACTCTCCTTTCAAAAGAACCGTGGTTCTCTTGAAAGGCAAGAACGCGGTGACGTCATCGCGTACGACGAGTATGCGCTCGTCACATTTGATGCTGTCGCCGCCATCTTGCTGCACCCTACCTATGCCTAGAAAGCTACCGCGCATGCGTCAAAGTCATTTCGAGCATGCGCGGGTTTCCACAGCGACAGGTAAGTATACACACACTCAGGTTTCTCGCCAGGAAAACTGCAGAGAATCTCATGACGAGAAAAATAGAGAACATGTTCTCTATTTTTCTCGTGTAGATTCTGGACAGTTTTCTTGTCGAGAAACCTGAAAGCCTCGTATACACGCTCGGTTTTCTCTGCAAGAAAGCTCTGCCAGCAGTTTTCTTGCTGGTTCTTGCCGAGTACACCGAGCGTGTGTACGAGGCTTCAGTGTAAAAAATGACCAATGAGTGCAAAATGCAGTACCCATTAATTGGCCAAAAATGAGTTGACACTATAGAACCCTGCCTCCTAATTTGACTGGCATGAGCAACTGCCTTTAGCTGATAGCCATTGCACTTTATATAAAAGCCAGTCCATTCAAAAGTAATAGTTATAGGTGGGACCTAGTATGTTGGGTGCACCACTGGCTTCCTATATATCTTGGGTACTCCAATAGGAACATCTTGCTGCCATAATTCCGGACTCTGTTCCTGCCCATCAGGAAGTTTTGAGTGTTCGCACCAACCCCCACATGTTCTTGCTTTTTTTGTTGTTACATTCTCCATTTTCTAAAATAAATAAAAATACAGAGGAAGAAGGAATTCCTCATGACAACAGTTGGTATATAGACCCAGGCACTGAAGCTATCACTTTAACAGAGTCTCTCAGGCCTCATTCCTATGACATACTTATGCATACACCTGCGTGAAGGACTGTCTATGGCTACATGGGATGCACAGGTGTTTTGTGCATCCACCTGAATTCAGTCCCATTAATATCGATGGCAATGTAGTGGCTGAACAAATACAGACACTGTTCCCAGCTTAACAGCCATGCAGGTGCTTGTCTGCACTCAGGGACATGCACCCACAACTGCGCAGTTATCAAATAGAGACCAGCATCTGGGTCTGTACAGTGGCTGTGTCCCAGTAGACAGTAATGGGACTACCTGCACACAGATGCGTGAAACACCTGTGCATCTTGTGTTGGCAAAGCTGGCCCTTCTTATGGATGTATGCATAATGTGAATAAGGCCTCAGATTTTATATATATATATATATATATATATATATATATATATATATATATATATATATATATAAAAGCAACTCTCAGGGGATTACATCAATCAAAAACGTGTCCCTTAGGGCTGGTTCATGGTGCAGTGTGGCTGAGATTAATGCAGTGATGATGCACTAAGTTCGGTGGATCCTACTGTTTCCTTTTTTGTTATAAAACTATTATTATTGTGATGTCACAGAAACATCTCATTTTCAGTTCAATTGCCTGCTGTGCAGTGTAGTGGTGTGAACCAGGCACATAGGAGGCATTTTGCTTTGTCCATGCGGTGGGAGTGTGCTGGAATAGCTGCTCAGTGCTTTCCCACCATATCTGGTGTGAACCAGTCCCTAAGGTACATGCACCCATTTATTTATATTTTTATATAGTTCATTGATTTAAATAGTAATGTATGCTGAAAAAAAATGGTCTTGATAATTAAAGTTCTGTAGAATGCTTCAGCTTTTTGTTGTCTTGGGTGATAGCAGATTGTGTCTCCATCCAACACAATGCTTTCACTTGCCTGTAATTGGATTTCCTAAGAATTTGTCTATTCTGTTTTATTTGAATCTACTAGGTCAGTATGTCACCACAATTCAGCCTTGTAAGGGCTACGGGTGTTTAGCAGAGTTGGAAATGATGGCAGAGTTTGTCATCGCTGAACTTGGAGAGATTTACAATGCCAGCATGTGAGTCGACTTGCTAGCAATTATACATAATAGACATAATAGTTTTAGAAGGAGCTGGTATAAAAAAATTGTAAAACTAAGTAGGCTGTTCTGAGACAAGGTTAATAAGCTTTAAAAATCAGATTGCACGGTTTTCAAAGTGACCTGTCATAAAAAACAGCTATACCTGCAGAAAAAAAGACAGAATACCTACTTTGTATGTTGCCTGTGCTGCCTGAAGTCCATTCCATTCAAGAGACATTACCTTCTGAAGTCCATTGCGAAAGTGATACTTTTGGGAATATCATTTACCTGGTCTCCAGTTGTCCTCACTGGTTCCCCTATCATTACAGTGGTGATATGGAGGTTGTTGGGAGGAACCAGTGAGTGCGCTGCAAAGGTTAGTATTCAGGCCCTTTTTTAGCAGGTAGGCCTGTTTTGTAATTTTCATGACACAATTGCATTAAAAACAACTGAGTGAGAGTGAGAATTTTCTTGTTAGTTTACAGTATGATACTGAACATCTCTCTTGTTGGATTTGTCATATTTATCATATTTAAATTGTTCATGTTATAAAAAAAAAAAAAAAAAAACTAGAAAGTTTATTCACAATATTCAAAGGATGCCAGCAACCGAGTCAAGGAAGTAGATGGTGACCATGGATAATGCCTAACAAATGTGTAAACATATACATAGCTCCCAACTGTCCCTGAATTTGTGTCCCTCTTTCCTCCTCATCTGTCCCTCATTTTGGTTTGCTCTATATAGTTGTATATAAAATGCATTATTTATCTTTCAAAAAGTGTTTCCCAGTACTAAACCTTTAATCCATTTTTTTAATTGCTGTATTTGTAAATTCCAAAAACCAATATAAAGAAATAGTAGTGGTAAAAAAAAACACTTTTGAGTTTAACTAATATATATTTTTGCTGTATAATTCTCCTTTAAGGGGGCATGGCAGGGTTTGTGTCCTATGCTTACATACTTTTGCCAATAGGTGTCCCTGGTTCTTATCTCAAAAGGTTGTGAGGTATGTACAGTATATACAGTAAATGTTCTGGGAGGTTTAAGGTACTTGAAGAATCTCAATCCACAGTCGTTTTTAAATAACTGTATTATTTGCAATCAAACAACCAGTTATTCAAGGTTCAATAAAGAGCTTGTGTACATTGTACATTATACATACTGTACATTTGATATGATAATGATAACAGAGTGTAGACATGTGAAGATTGGAGCTGAGAAGTGTACTGTATTACTTGTACACACAGTATATATTAAGTTATACGGAAGCTGGGTAAACTGGTCCCTATTCTATGCACTTTTTAAATGATATTGGCATTCATTTACTAACAACTGGGGAGTTCTAAATATGGTGCAGCTCTACATGGAAACCAATCAACTTCCATTTTTCTTATTTATTTTTTGTTAAAGCCTAATTGAAGAAGCTGAAGTTAGAAGCTGATTGGCTACTATGCACAAATGCACCAGCATTTGCACTCTCCAGTTTTAGGCAACCCCTATGTATTGAGATTCTTGAAGTACATTGATAGTCCTGAAACGTGTATATGTATATGTGTGTGTTTATATATATATATATATATATATATATATATATATATATATATATATATATATAGACACACACACATTTGGAGATTTTTGGGATGAAGTACTGAGCTGGTTGGTAAGAGCAAGTCCATAAATATTTTGTCCAAATGCCTAAACAGCTTTGTACTGGCCTTTTGGGCAGATGGAGAAATGGAAAATTGTCAGTATGAGCACTGCAATCTAGTTAAGACATAATACAAATTTATGTTACATATTACATAGAATGAATACCCATAACATTAACATAAAGAAATATATTTCTGAGGTTTGGTCTACTTTAACACTGAAATTGTGGTACAAGCCATAGAAATTCCTTCCAACTCCATAGTAAAAATATTGGTTTTCAATTGTTTGGGAGGATTCCAGGAGGTTGAACTAATTGTATCTCTTGGGAAGAAGGAAGATCTCTGCACCTGAATTCTCAACCACATCCATTCATAGCGTGTCAAAGTATGGCCATAGCCGAGCAGATGTCTCCGTAAGCAATGGTCGGTAAAACATCTGCTCACCCTCGAATGCTCCACTATGACGGTAAAACATCTGCTCACCTTTGAATGCTCCACTATGTGTCTTGCACCATGGTTATTAGGCACAAACAGAAGACATGTAGTTAATTTCTTGTTTTTTCTTAATGAGAATCGGGAAGGATGAAATAATTGCCTGAAATTTGTGTGCGGTAACAAATTCTTATCACTGCCATGGTTAGTCCTAAGTGGCCTAACCCTTACTTACTTTTACAGGTTGCAGGATAATGCTTTTGTTTTGGTAGCAGGATGAGATGCCCTTGATTAGTTTTGTAGTGCAGGCAGTAGGTAGCTGATGCAGAATCGGGAACTCTTCCTGCTGGAGACCCAGGAGATATAGATAATAAATGGTGATTCAACATATAATACAGAGAGTACTTATACTGAGTATGTTGGTGTGAAAGTGATGCTTGATTATCTTCAATCACAGTTTTCCTTCTGTGTGAGCTGACTTTCAATATACTGCATACGTAGAACACATTGCTAGTAAGTCACACAAACAACCGCTGCTCGTGACTCATTCTCTTATAAAACCCTGGATCACACAAACTGTATTCTTAATTAAAACCATACTGAAAAACATAAAAGTATGTTAATTATTTCATATGAAGCATGAACTATGACAAGTATTTATAGGGCTTTGTAGTTTGTAATACCTTAAATAATTACACAGTATTACATCACATATCAAGATATGTATGTAGTGTTTTTACTGTCAAAGCCAGACTTTACCCAGACAAGTCCGTTACAAATAACATCAATAAAAAAGCCGGTTTTGCGTTTTTATTTTAATTGTAGTTCTGGGTAATGTCTTACAGCCAAAATAGTGAAAATTTATCATATGAATGTTGATTTTACGTCATGATCTTTATTCTTAGCAGTTAACATGTGGTTTTAATATAATACTCATAGTGGTGAGCAAATCAATTTGAGAACAAGTTGACAATTTGTCATTAAAAAAAAATAACTCAACATTATTCATGTGTATGTACTTGCTATATATTCACATGATATCGTGTCCCAAATGCTTTCTCCATGTCCTTCGTGAACATCCATAATTTGACATTAATGTGGGGGAAAAGTGCACAAAAACGTAATACAAAATATTAACTGAAATTTAAAAAGTACTACATGCAAGTGTGATGGCATGAATCCCTGCTTAGATTTTTCACAGTCACAAGAAATCAGGTCAAGGAGAGCTGCTCAGCATTTTCCAGCACAATGGAATACAGCC
Organism: Rana temporaria; assembly: GCF_905171775.1. Classification (NCBI taxonomy): domain Eukaryota; kingdom Metazoa; phylum Chordata; class Amphibia; order Anura; family Ranidae; genus Rana; species Rana temporaria. The sequence goes on from NC_053497.1 coordinate 99,754,737, forward strand.
TAAGGCCCCGTACACACGACCAGTTTCCTCGGCAGAATTCAGCTTCCGACCGAGTTTCTGGCTGAATTCTGCCGAGGAAACTGGTCATGTGTACAGTTTCGGCCGAGGAAGCCGACGAGGAGCTCGGCGAGGAAATAGAGAACATGTTCTCTATTTCCTCGTTGTTCTATGGGAGCTCTCGTCCCGCCGAGCTCCTCGGCGGCTTCAGTGCTGAACTGGCCGAGGAACTCGATGTGTTTGGCACGTCGAGTTCCTCGGCCGTGTGTACGAGGCTTCAGAAGTACATTGACCCTTCCAGAGCTACTGTTCTAGCTTTAGATATAAGGGACAGGGATAGAACATGTTAACACTCTCTTTGCCTTTATTTAGGAGATTCAGTCTCACTTTCTGTTGTCTCCGGGGGGAAATAAGTATGCACAAATATCTTATATATTTTATAGTTGTCATCAGAATTGGAATACAGGAGAAAACTTCCACTTGAGAGACCTACACTGGTGACAACTGTAGAAAGTGGCATTTCCTCTCACTTGCAAAGATGGCCTCTAATTTCCTGTGTTTCTGTGGCAGCAAGTATGGGGACAGGGATAACTGTTAAAACCCGTCAGATGTTCTTCTATACAAAACAAGACAAGAAGGTCCACTTTAACTATGGTATTTTGAAACAGCTGGTAGCAGAAGCTTTGTAAGGGTGGCCCATTGTAAAATAGGTCCAGTCACAAAGGGGTTTCCCACGTTGTTAAAATTAGGAAACCTCTTTAATAAAAAAGAAGAAACTGACATCAAACAGAATCAGCCATGTGTTCGTTGTTGTTGATGTTTTTGTTCTTCGTTTCCTCCCTATATTGTATTTTCGGGTATATTTTTACCAATAACCCATGAAAGTATCACTACATTGAAGCCTTCTCATGAAAGCAATACCTATCATAAAAGTACGTTGAGTTTGACACCATTAGTACATTTTCATTTGTCTCTTAATTTTATTGGGTTTAGTTCTGCTTTAAGATATGTTTTCAGGATAGTAGTTTTTTTGAGGATCTTCTGGACATTATTAGAGACGTTTATAAGATGGGGAGCATTACCATAACAGGTTTTACCTTATATTGACGATTTTGGAATACAGTAAAAGCTTGGATTGCGAGCATAATTTGTTGCGGAAACATGCTTGTAATCCGAATTTCCCCATTAGAAATGATGGAAACTCAAATGATTCCTTCCACAACCATTTATTTATAGGTCCTTCAGTATATAGACCATATAAAAAGATTATAGCAATGTGATAGGTTGTGTAACTATAAAATGTCCATCCACAAATGAAAGCCTCCAAAAGGGTATTAGAAGCAAAATCCAGCAAGAGCTACAGAGTATAAAACAGAAGAAAGGTGCCTCTAAGTGTAGCAAAATGCTTACATTTAAAGAGGCACTTCTGAGTATGCAGGTATCCGGGGTAAAGCTGTCAACATAGACCATCCTCTGCACCGCCGGCTCTCACAGCTGTCTGTCTGCAATCGTGACCGGGAAGACTACCCTGCAGTAGAACGATCTGAAAGCGATGCTTGAACCGCCTATTGAGCGCAGTGTGGAAGGGATGACGTTGATGGTGGTATGGACGATCTATGTGAACAGCTTTACCCAGGATGCCTGCATACTTAGATGTGCATCTCTATTAATCATCAACCATGTGAGTTGCTAAATGTTGTACCTTCATTAAATTTGTAACCATATTGCTTCACTTAGAGGCGCCTCTCTTCTCTTTTATACCCAGTTGTGACATGACATTACTCTTATATCAAGACATTGCTGGTATATCAAGTTAAAATGTATTTAAAAATGTTGCTTGTCTTGCAAAACGCTCTCAAACCAAGTTACTCTCAAACCAAGGTTTTACTGTACAAGGATGCTTACAATTATGTTTTGACCAGTATACTCAGTAATTCATCCATTGATCCATAACACAGACTTTAGTAAAAACAGGTGACAGATATATACATATTTATTCACATGTGCTCGTAGTGTGGCTTTGGTGCCTAAAATGTGCACAGATGTCCGTTTTGGCAGTAGATTATGGGCACATATCTGTCTCGGACCTCGTGCTATGAATAATATTGTCCAGGATATGCTACAGAAGAGAATAGTTATTTTTCAAGTTAGTGTTTTAAAGCGTACTTGGGTCTTCATCACCTGCACTAGTCCTTGAAGTCATTTACAGTATTTTTATATATATATAATGTATCCTGCCTGGCAGTATGATTATGTCAGATTTTTGCATCTCAAAGCGTTACAATTGTTTTGCATAGACATTTGGCATTTTATATTGTAGGCTAGTAATTCTTAGTAATAACACTCTTAAATCAGTCCAAACAAGAGTCTAGTAGACATCCCGGGTATGATAACGTTTGAAACATAAAATCATAAATTATAATATAATAAATAACTCTAAATAATTATAAAAAATACTATAATAATTATAATACAATTTATTTACGCACAATTCACTATTGCTCAATTCTGCAAGTGCTCTAATTTACTCTTGCTGTTTTCTAGCTGGTCTAAAACTACTTTTGACGTAAAGAGATGCTTTTTGGTTGCTATGGACATTCTCAAGTTTCCAGGCAGAAAGAAGAGTGTATATAATATAAACTGCATGCAGGGCACTGGACACAGCACTAGGGACAAAAGGGATGTACAATTATTTGATACAGTAATGTAATCTGTAAGGCCCTGTACACACGATACAACATGTCCGATGAAAACGGTCCGCGGACCGTTTTCATCAGACATGTCCGCTGGGAGATTTTGGTTCCGATGGCTGTAAACACCATCAAACCGAATATCCCCGCGGACAGACAGCGCAGTGACGTGGCGGTGACGTTGACGCCGCCATGTCACCAAACCAGGAAGTAAAATACTTCCACGCATGCGTCGAATCCATTCGACGCATGCGGGAGATTTCTGTCCGCTGGTTAGGTGTACTAACCAGCAGACATGTCGGACGGACGGGTTTCCAGCAGACAAGTTTAAAGCATGCTTTAAAACTTTTGTCTGCTGGAAACCTGTCTGCTAGGCTGTACACACGGTCGGATCTGTCCGGTCGTGTGTACAAGGCCAAAGATTACAGTGTACTGTATAAATTTTGCACTTTTTGAATTTGCCGCCGGGCTCTGCCCTGTGCGTTGCGAAGCTCGCAGGGAACGGAGCCCAGCACACAGAGGTATCGGGCGAAGAACAACCCGCAGAAACAGCAGGTGGACATCACAGGATCCTGAGGGTCAGCTCGCAAGTAGTTTTATATGCTCATCAGAGAAAATAAAATGATTAAGGCTTTGAATGGGTGGGTAAAAAATATCTAATAAAATATCTAATAATAAAAAGATATTATTAATGTTGTGCCTGGAGTTCAGCTTTAAGCCTAGGTCAAAAATAAGTAATTTATAACTTATCCAGGCAGGTTATTATACCATAGGTTCGCATGATCTTTGAATTATTCCACTTTTTTTTTTCTTGGACCATTACTATATTAACTAACATGATATATCTTATAATGAGCCGATACATTTGTGTGTGTGTGTGTCAGACTAATAAGTGTCTGTATAATATATACTTAGAGAAGAAAAGGTTCTTCAGCTGAAAAAACATGTGTAAAGATTTAGAAAATGCCTTTTCTAGACAGAACAATGGAACATGGTCAACCAGGAAATGCCTGCCTAATGTCACAGATTATAAGTTGTCCCCAAACTCAATATGAAACTGGAAACTAACCCACACATATAATTTGTTCTTTGAAAATAAAACAAGTGTTTCCATAACTTTACAAGGTCCATCCAGGCCAGAAATATACAAAACTTAATCTTCATAAGTGGACACTAATGGGATTTTCATAATGATTTATTAGTGCTTAGCATCATATAATCATTATTTTTCTGTTACTTTTCAGGACATCGTAATGAAATATTATCTAAACTCGAGCTGTCTCCAGCAAAAGATCACATTGAAACCCGAGTGGGAAAAACTTTCACCATTACCTGCAGGTAAGGGAAGAAAATACTATAAAGTTATGGGTATCATTGTATCAGTGTGGATTCAGGAGATATAGCATGAATGCAACTATAGTCTCCCTAGCAGTGTTTATGATATTGGTGTTGATTTACTAAAGCCTGGAGAGTGCAAAATCTGGTGCAGCTCTGCATAGAAACCAATCAGCTTCCATTTGTTTTGTTTTTTTGTCAAAGCTTAATTAAACATGCTGAAGTTAGAAGCTAATTGGCCACCATGCACAGTTGTACCAGATTTTGCACTCTCCAGATTTAATAAATCAATTACATTGTGTTTTAAATACATTTTACATGTACACTTCCATGCTTGGTAAATTATGGCCAAAAAACAAAATTTAGGAAAAAGTGCAAAGCCAGACCCTTCATTGGGGAGGACAAATTCTATTCTATTCTATTTTATTATTATATATATCCAGAAGTATGGACGATTTACCACTCTTTTCATGTTTCAGTTATAGGCGTTTTTAGGATTAATTTATAAAAAGTCTTTGGAGATGATTTATATAAAATAATCCCATACTGGTTTTGTGGCAGTGACTTTGAAAACACTAAACCAGAGGCTTTTCTTCAATGGTTTACAAAAAGGAAAGTTAGAATATAAATAGCCGATATAAGTAAATCCCTATATTTTCCTTTTTTTTTTTTTTTTTATCAAAACGACTTTTATTGAGCATGAAAATAAAAATGGGTAGGCAGACGGATCAAAAGTGCAACATGCACTACAAGTAAAGGTATTATCCATTCGACATTCATGGAGACATATATAGCAGATACACATTGAAGTAAGGGGACATAGGGAATAAGTGGTTACACACAGGAGGAGGGAGCACAGACACATCTGGGGCACAGGAGCGCCAAGCTAACTGGAAACAGAAAATTCTTACGCTTTAAAGGGGACCGAAGGGGAAGGGTGGGGGGGGGAGAGGAGGCATAAAGGAGAAATGGGCAGGCAGCGGGCGGGGATAGCTTTTAGTCTACTGTAGAGCAAGTGGAGGAGTCTATATTTTCCTTTTTAAATAAATCAGATCCAGGTATGTATTTACATTGGTAGTGAATTCTCCTATCAAATGGGTCATTGGTTGTAGCTAAAAAAAAAGTAGTATCAACTATAAAGCTATAAAAGTATATTAAAAAAATGTGATGGTGCTCTCGCGCCTACCAAAAACAACTTTGAGATGAAAGAAATGATATAATGTGAAATGTAATAATGCTGCTAAGTCTAATAGTGTATAAAAGTGATAAATACAATAAAGTAGTGAAAGATGAAGTGACCAGCGCAATATTAAATGGCTATGTAGCAAAAAGTGTTTGTCAGTGAATCAAACTGATCATAAATAAAACATATAAACACAGTGCCAAAATATAAATATACAAAATAATGGTGATTATTCCAATCAGCATGTAGCAAGTGAAAAAATCATGCACAAAACAACTGTGATGCTGTGGTGAGTCAGCAAACAAATGAATTCTCAATAGTTCTGAGATGATAAAAGAGCTTTGAATAGCTAGTGCATAAATGGGATAAAGCAATAAATGCAATCAAAAGTTCCATCAAACAGCAATTCTCCAAAAGAAAATGGTGTGATAATCTTAGGAATCCTCCAATGTGGATCTTCAAAAAAATGTGCTCACAAAGCGCTTACGCTTTATCCCATTTATGCACTAGCTATTCAAAGCTCTTTTATCATCTCAGAACTATTGAGAATTCATTTGTTTGCTGACTCACCACAGCATCACAGTTGTTTTGTGCATGATTTTTTCACTTGCTACATGCTGATTGGAATAATCACCATTATTTTGTATATTTATATTTTGGCACTGTGTTTATATGTTTTATAAAAGTATATTGGTCGGGGGAAATATCCGATAGTATGCAGCAGATCTGAATATGGGATTTTATTCAGGTGTTTATGAAGAAGGCATACCACAGTATGTTGTCAACCACAGTACATGTCTCTGGACTTTGTCATCTTCCTATACCCTTTTTTTTTTTTTTTTTTTCATCTCTGAATCTTTTTTTGTGTTTTTAAGACATTTTGCTGTTATTCTGCTTAACCTCCCTGGCGGTCTTCCCGAGACTGACACGGGGTTAGATTTTCTTGCTACTATCGGTAACCCCGTGTCAGTCACGGGCTTGCCTCGCTAGATCCACAGGCACTTTTTACTTACCTTGTCCCTGGATCCAGCGATGCCACCGCGCTGTGTGAGCGAGCGGGACCTCGCTCGATTCACATAGTGCCTCCGTGTGACGCCGATCTCCGTTCCCTGCGACGTTACGACGCACGGGGACGGAGAACGGCGCCAAATTCAAAAAGGTAAACAAACACTATACACACAGTATACTGTAATCTTATAGATTACAGTACTGTATGTAAAAAAAACACACCCCCCCCTGTCCCTAGTGGTCTGCCCAGTGTCCTGCATGTCATTTTATATAATAAAAACCTTTTTTTCTCCCTGCAAACTGTAGATTGTCCATAGCAACCAAAAGTGTCCCTTTATGTCAAAAATAGTTTTAGATCAGCTAAAAAACAGCGATAATAAATTATAATCACTTGCAGAATTGTGCGATAGCGATTTGTGGGGAAATTCGTCATAAAAAAATAAAAGTAATGACAGCGACAATTCTGCAACTGAGCAAATTTCAGTGATTTTGATTTGATTACATTATTGAATAATTTTTATTATAATTATATTATTATTTGTTATAATTATTTATAATTATTTATTATATTATAATTTATAATTTTGTTTTTAAAAAAATGTAATACACGGGATGCCTATTAGAATCTTGTTTGGTCAGATTTAAGTGAGTTATTTCTAAAAATTACAGACCTACAATATAAAACGCCAAATTTCCTTGCAAATAATGGTACCGCTTTTAGCATGTTTTTTCTGAAAGAATCATACCGCCAGGGAGGTTAAAGGGCTGAATTCAGCCATAAAACTTGTGTATATTTTTTTTGTATTACCCTAAAACTGGATGTTGCTTTAGAGTCATGATTATTATTATTATACAGAATTTATATAGCACCAACAGTTTGTGCTGAGCTTTACAAAGCTTTATAAAGGAAGGCAATACAGCGATAATACAATTCTATTCAATTCAAGAGGGTTATGAGGGTTCTGCTTTTGCAAGCTTACAGTCTAATAGGTAAGGGCTGGTGGAACAAAAGGTAATAACTGTGAGGGATGAACTTAAGTGAAAAATAGAAGATTTGGTTATTAGCCAAAGGCAGGATAGGCTTCTCTGAAGAGATGAGTTTCAGGGATCACCCAAAAGTCGACAGAGTAGGAAAAAGCCGGACAGATTGGATAAAGGATGGGATAGGCTCTGGAGAAGTCATGGAGACGAGCATGGGAAGAGGAGACATGGGAGCTATAGGACTTGGGAGGAGCAGAGAGGACGGTTTGGGTGATATTTCGAGACGAGATAAGTAATATACCTTCTGAACACAAAACTAATTACTGACAACTAGTCTGCATTAAGTTAGGTCGCAATAAAGTCAGAATGCATCATTTGCATAATTTTTTAAGTATTCAAGCCAGAGAAATGGCATGTCAGCCAGGCATGGAGTGTTTTCAGAAGGATATGGTCAGCAATGGCTGTTAACATTTTTTTTCTTCAAACATGTAGTGTAAATATCTCACAATTCAGATCCCATATACAGTAGTCCCAGAAAAGTATTACACAAACTTTCTCAGGAAAACGTATACTTTGCACCAGAGGAAGTATTTGACATCAGAAAAGTAAATGCTAGAATAAAGAAATTTTTTGTTATGTGAAATTTATGTATGGCTGTGTATATGTGCATGTATGTACTTGTGTGATTGTGTGTGTGTGTTGATATATATATATATATATATATATATATATATATATATATATATATAGATAGATAGATAGATAGATAGATAGATAGATAGATAGATATTTAGATAGATAGATAGATCTATCTATATATGATAGATGGGGAAAGCTGGGTGCTGAAAATCCAGGATTTTGAGCCCCCAGCTATTGCAGGATACAGCGATGAGGCATGGTGACATCACCTTCATCTCGCTCAAAAGTCAAAAGTCAAGAATGACAAATAAAATGGCTTTCTATTTTTATAAAAGGTCCGCTTAAGACCCGGTCATGCACATTGGGAATTTAGGTGCAGGCGGAAGGCACATGTGTACAATCCAGCCCTGCTGACAGCTGCTGCGGCTGGATGGTGCAGTAAGCGGTTCCAATGTTTAGGGCAGTATGCACCCAGGGACAAATGCCGTCACACCAAAGAAAGTCTGAATTGGTTAGTTGTTGGAGTTATTTATTTTATTCATGAAAGTAGTAAAGGGTGCAGGTGCACTGCAAAAGTGTTATAAATATCCTTTGCTGTAACATGCTTCTGTTAAAAATTTTCATATAGAATACTAGGCTTATTGCCACAGAATGAATGCAATAAATAGTATGAAAAAGATAGAATTAGTAAATCTTTTTGAAAGACGTGTGAACTTCACACTGGGCATAAGGGTCATCCGTCTGTCTATAGCAGAGGCAGACGCCCAGTGCTTACGTGGGAATGTGTGATTACAAGTGGGTGTCACAGGCTGACACAGGCCGTGTACACATCACTCAGTGGCTGGAAGTGCTCTCAAGATGATCACCTCCGCAGCAGCATCACCCTCAGGAAGGCGGCACGCAGACAGTCTCAGCATGAAGCCAAAAACCTTTTTTTTTCTGGGAAGGAACAGGGAGGGGACGGGGATGTAGCAAAGACCTCAGTGACTTTGAAAAGCAATTCATTTATTTTCAAGTCAGTGGATTTCCTTTAGAATAAGTGTTTCATACATCTACATTTATCAGATGCTGCTTCTAAACGATTTCAGGATAAGTCATGGGCTAATTTCTTTGTAATGGAGGTACACAACTTCTAACACTTTCCATAACCAGAAAGGAACATTTTATGTAAACAGGGAAAGTCTCACTTCAATAAAAAGAATATGAGTTTTGAAACATTCTCACACCTCGCAAACAATTGAATTCAACATAAATAGGAGTTTCTTCTTTGGAATAAACTGTACAGTAGCTTTTAAATCTGAATGCTGAAACATTTAATATTTAGACTCAATATGGTTCTAAATATATATATTCAACATTCCTGGTCTTCAGGAGAGTATGCTGTCATGGTAGGAGCCCACATACTTGTAATTGTAGCCTTATACACACTATTAGATTTTCTGGCGATTTTTGTCTTCAGATTTACCAAAACCATGAAGTGCAAGGGCCTGCTTGGATGCATACAAATTGAAACTCCTAAAGTTTGACCTCATATTATATGGTTTTGGTAAATCTGAAGACAAAAATCGCCAGAAAATCTAATAGTGTGTATGGGGTCTAAGAATCAATAAACTCTCCAAGGACTGATCTTGTAAAAAATGTAGAGCCTGTTTTAACAATAATCCCTGGATTTCATAATGACTGTGCAGACATATTTTGAAAGGCGTCTCGCATACTTTCTACAAGAGGCACGGTGTGATCCAAATTTATGTACCTTTCTTGTACCTGAATTTGGTGCAATGCTTTTACATCCATTGCATGCATTTATGAAGAGATCTCGTGGTCTAAACTTGTTATTGTCAAGATGAAATCTTTAATGGAGACTTATCAAATTACCATATCTAATGCCCTGTATCTTTTACAATCGAAAATTCTGACCGTGTGTATGCCCCATCGGAGTAATTCCATCGGAAATTCCGATGAATTTCTTTGGAGTTTAGATAGAGAACATGTTCTCTTTTTCTCCGATGGAATTTCGTTGGAATTATGATGTGATTTTGGTCGGATAAAGGTCCAATCGTGTGTACGGGGCATAAGTCATAAAAATCCCCTTTTGAATTTCTCAAGATTTCCTATTATTTTCCATTATTGCAATGTAGGTGAAGTGGATGTACTATACATAGAAAGAAATAACAGTTTAATATAAAAAAAATAAACACTGTGGTTTCTTGATTAGGGCTGCTGACACACACTGTAAGGCCCTGTACCCACGATCAGTCCAAACCGATGAAAACGGACTGAAGTTTAGTTTCATCGGTTCACCGATGAAGCAGACTGATGGTCTGATGTGCCTACACACCATCAGTTCAAAAACCGATGGAGTCCAACGCGGTGACGTAAAACACAACGACGTGCTGAAGAAAATGAAGTTCGATGCTTCCAAGCATGCGTCGACTTGATTCTGAGCATGCCCAGGTTTGGAACCGATGCTTTTGCGTACTAACCATCGGTTTTGACCTATCGGTCAGGCGTCCATCGGTCCAATTTTAAAGAAAGTTCTCTGTTTCTGGACTGAAGGACTACAGACCGATGGGGCGTACACACGGTCGGTTTGGACCGATGAAACTGAACTTCAGTCCGTTTTCATCGGTTTGGACTGATCGTGTGTACGAGGCCTAAGCTTTATTGGTTTGATTCCAAAAGAGAGTTGGCCTTAATTAGCTCCACTTTCTTAAGATATGATAGGACAGTACTTTATTTTGAATCTGTTGCAAGTATTGTGCCACAATGTAGAAGTGGCAAAAATTAGAACTACCTGGAGCAAAAGTTGCTGTCAGGACCAACATTGTCGTAGATATTTCTTGAATTATATTCAACACATTAACAAGAGCAATTCATGTCAGAAACGTATCGCAGAACATTCATTGAACCTTCATTGAATTCATTGAATTACCCAATGTTTGATGAATCCTACTTACCATGCCTGAAATCTTTCATGAATCAAACCTTTAATTATATAGTACTGCTTACTTGAGTATTTACAGTATGTTGTACCAAAAATGGTGGCAAAGCTTCAAATGATATAGGAATGATTTATATTGTAGATATATTAAGATCATAATATAATAGATCATATACAACATATATTAGGCATGCTATTGTTTACGCAACATCCTTTTTATTACAGAGGAACTGGCCCTTTGACGTGGCACTGGCAGCACTTGCCATTTTCAAACCACAGCAGGATGGATGTAGAAGAGCATCGATGTAGGAAGCAAAGTGAAGCTCATCTTACATGTAGCAACTTAAAACTCACCAAAGCTGAAGTAAAAGACACGGGTTACTTCACTTGTCTTTATAAACACCAAACCAAGAATAGTCTGCGACTTCAAGCTAGAGTTTACTTGTATGTTAAAGGTAAAACTACATTTTATTTTCTCATTATTGAATTGCCATTGAAAAGTACTCATGCTTGATACAAATTCTCATACACCTGTGTAAGATCTTTGAGCTATGCCCACTGCAGATAAATAAAACTGTATACCACATCTGCAGCAAGACATTTGAACTTGATTCACCATATTCTGCTGCTCTCCAGGGCCGTTGCCTGAATTGCTTGTTGTAGGTAGTTCTGTACAGGTGTTGACAGCTCTGGAAGTCATTAGACAATGCTGTCAACAATCTTAAAAAGAACTACAGGATTTTGCCCTTTACTGATCAGAGTCCTAAGGGAGAAACATCCCTTCAGTTCTCTGATTAAGATTTCCTGAAGTAACTTCTGTTTTAGTGATCTTATTTTGAAATCAGATAGGACAGGATCTGTCAACAGGTACTTATCTCTATTTGATCTGTGATCTCTTGCTAGTATAGTATAACAGGAAATCTTGCTGTTAACCACAAGACTGACACATGGGGCTTTCTACTCTATAAATATCTGTACTTTACTTTCAAGATCTTTGATTAGAAGACAAAGCCTATAACGGCTTTTACTAGGGCTACAGCTTAGAATTGCTTTTGGGTTCATATTGCACTACTTCAACAGTTTTGTCTGGCTGTAGAGAGCCAGTTGTATATTTTTAAACAAAATACAAGCACTATTCATTGCAAGAACATTCATTCTTAAGGCCCGTACACACGATCGGATAATCCGACGGGAATTGTGTGATAACAGGCTGGTGTCAGATAATCCAACCATTTGTATGCTCCATCAGACAATTGTCAGACTTTCCACCAACAAATGTGGGATAGCATGCTTTAAAATTGTCTGCCAACAAATGTGTGTTGTCGGATTATCTGATCGTGTGTACACAGGTCCTTCAGACAAAACTCCAAAGTAAAAAACGCGCATGCTCAGAAGCAATGCTCGCTATAACACAACATTAGCAGAAGTTGCCCAAAGGGTGACACTAAAGAGCTGAAAAAACATGTTGTTTTGTGTTTGTTGGCCGACAGATCTTTGCGGTTTGTATGCAATACAAGTTCCTGGCCAACTCCCTTCAGGACAAAAGTCCAACGTTTTGTCCACAGAAAATCCGATCGTATGTATGAGGCTTTAAGGTTGAAAGTGTAGCTGTGCTCTGTGCTGACAGCTATATTTTGTAGTGTATTCAAATAAGTATTAGCTACAGAATTCAAGTAATTGAATTGTTTTGGCTAAAGGGGTGCAGTCACATTTCAGTCTGATCATGGATATACTGTGCATTTGTGCTTATAAGTTTACATACCCTGGCAGAATTTATGATTTCTTGGACATTTTTCAGAGAATATGAATCATAAAACAAACATTCTTCTGGGGGAGGGGTGAGCTTCAGAGCAGAGAGCCACTGACTTAGCCCAGGTTCACACTACTGCGATCACAGACATCACATGTAATACAGTTGTATGGCTGAACTCGCATTGAGTTTGCAGGGAAAAAAGTGCAGGGATTCCCCCCCCCCCCCCGCACTGAAATTGGATTGCATGGGTGTTCTCACCTATGCGATCTGATTTCTGTGCGAGTTCACAGTTCACACTGAGATCTTTGAACCGATCTGGGGGTGTCATTAACAGTGTAATGACACCCGAGCGGGTCGCAGAAGGCAGTATGAACTGCCTGCGGGAGAGGAGCGATGCAGGATGCGCTGATGTCTTTGGCACATGCGCACTCTTGAAAGGGCACAGCTGGGGTCATGTCGTGACTGGCACGCAAGTGACGCCACGTGACTTCGGCCAGTCACAGAGTTAGAATTAGCGGCCTCGGAAGGAAGAGGGGTGAAGAATGGACGCTTCCGGCCAGCGAGGAAATCGAGACATCGCAGGCTTTGGTTTCAGGTAAGTGACACATAATTGCCTAGTAGCCCATTATGCTTTACCTTTGCAGGGAAACAAAGAGGAAGTAAAAACCCATCAGGGTTTACTTCCTCTTTAAGCAAGCATTTGCAAAAACCTTTAACAAGCTTTAACCCCCTCAGCAGTAATCCCGAGTCTGGCTCGGGGTGGAATTTCAGGACCAAAAGCGGTAACCCCGAGCCAGACTTGGGATCTCCTTGCAGTGTCCACAGGCAGAGTTACTTACCTTGTCCCTGGATCCTGCAATGCCTCCCCGCTGTGTGATCGAGTTGTGTCCTCCTCGCTCGATTCACAGTGCCGAGTGCCGCCAAGCTCCGTTCCCTGCGACGTTACGGCGCACGGGGGGTGGAGATCGGCGCCAAATTTTAAAAAGTAAATAAACACAATACATACAGTATACTGTAATCTTATAGATTACAGTACTGTATGACAAAAATACACACCCCTTTGTCCCTAGTGGTCTGCCCAGTGTCCTGCATGCACTTTTATATAATAAAAACTGTTCTTTCTGCCTGGAAACTGAAGATTGTCCATAGCAACCAAAAAGTGTCCCTTTATGTCAAAAGTGGTTTTAGACCAGCTAGAAAAAAGCGATATTAAATTAGAATCACTTGCAGAATTGAGCGATAGTGATTTGTGGGGAAATTCGTCATCAAAAAATTAAAAGTAATAATTTTTATTAATATTATATTATTTGTTATAATTATTTATATTTATTTATTATATTATAATTTATGATTTTGTGTTCCAAATTTTATTATACCCAGGATGTCTACTAGACTCTTGTTTAGACAGATTTAAGTGAGTTATTCCTAAGAATTGCAGGCCTACAATATAAAACGCCAAATTTCCATGCAAAATAATGGTACCGCTTTCAGCACCTAAAATCTGAAATAATCATACCGCCAGGGAGGCTAAATAACTTGTTGTTATACCCCTCAGTTGATTGTATAGTAAATACAATAGTGAAAGTGCTGGTGATAGCTTGAAGCATGCCTTTACCAGGCTTCAGTGGGCTTTATCAAGCTTTAACGATGTAGGAGCTCTGTTCGTTTCTGTCACATTTATTGTTTGAGGATCTTTGCTTGAAGGTTTTTTTAAACAGCTGCCCACAGACTGGTTACATTTTATTTTTATATATTTTTTTATTGTATTGATTTGTGTTTAATAAGTGCTGTTTTTAACTGTGCCCTCAAGCGCTTGTTGTTGTGGGCGCCCATATACACTGTTTTCTATAAGCTTTCGCATTGCCTGAAACCTTCAGAAAGCCAAGGATAATACTAATGGCAATAAATATTATTATTTGAAAAGGTTTTTTTTTCTGTCAGAGCGCAAAAGATACTAATGAAAACAGATTGCAAATGGGCTAGCTATGTCAGTTTGCTCAATCACATGCACATCTTCAAAGAACATATAAAGCCTGACCCCCATATCTGCACTGTACAGACCTTGCTCTTACACAATGGTTAAGCTGATAGACTCATAACAAGGACCAAAAGTAAGAAAACAGCAGAGGGGGTAACATCAACATAGTGATGAGCTCTTGAGTTCTGTTTATTTCCTCTCATGGTTTCCTTCCAAGAACTCTGCACAATAGAAAGCACATATGGTTTATATAGCATTGGCTGCTATAGGTTAACTCATCAACAAAATATATACGTTCAGTAAAGTAAAAAGCTAAAAATATATATTATATCAGCAAGAAAACTGCTGGCAGAGCTTTCTTGCTGAGAAAACCGAGCGTATGTACGAGGCTTTGAGGTTTCTTGTCGAGAAAACTGCCCAGAATCTAGACGAGAAAAATAGAGAACCTGCTCTCTATTTTTTTGTTGTGATTCTGGGCAGTGTTTTCCTGCCAAGAAACCCGAGCATCTGTATACTTACCTGCCTCCATGGAAACCCACGCATGCTCGAAATGACTTTGACGCATGCGCGGTAGCTTCTAAGGTATAGGTAGGGTGAAGCAAGATGGCGCATGCTCGTCGTAGTCGATGACGTCACCGCGTTCGTGCCATTCAAAAGAACAGCAGTTCTTTTGAATCGTACGTCTGTACACTCATCTGGCAAGAAAATCTTGCCAGGAATCTCGTCAGGAAAAACAATGTATTTTCCTGACGAGAATCCCGGCCGTGTGTACAGGGCTTAAGAGGAAGTTTTCCGATGGTAATACCTGTGCTGGTGATTTTTTCTTTCTTTGTTTCAGAGACTTAATTTAATGCCTGTTGTGTCTTATGAACAAGAAGTGAACCAAATGGGGTACACTCGGCAAAAAAATAAAGCAAAAATGTATTTGACAGATTTTAACCAATCTCCACCTCAAAATAAAGAAAAAAGTTTTACCTTAACGTGTACTTTTTTTTTTTTTACATTGTTCTGTTTAAAAGGTATCCTAACTAGTGATTTCACATACCCTCTTCAGATTATACACAGCCGTTTCTGGAGATGAATACAGCAACCCCAGGAACTGCAATAATGGGTGTTAAAGCGAATGAACTGATTGTTCCTTGTCGAGTCAGTTCACCGGAATTCAAGGTCACCTTACAGTATGTAAGTAAAGCACGTCTTACAAAGCTTGTGCTGGGAACTTTTGAGTCCCAGGAAGGAAATCTTGAAAGCCTGTTCAATACAGTATTTATTTCATGAGCAAGAACAGGGTTGATAATAAGGATATTTTACAAAACAAGCTTGTAATTGTTGTGATCCTACAATCAACCATATACTTTAAGCAAAGCTTGCACACCGTTATCTTCCTAGTTGATCTTGAATCAATTCTTTTATTTAAACAATGTTTTTCTGTCCCCACCTACACATGCATTCAGTTTCAAGGAAACTGAACTGAATTTCCTTTATTATACACCATTTCACCTCTGTTTTTAGAAACAATAACCTACCAATGACTTAACATATATGTACACAATACATGCAACATATTTTTATCTGATTGCTGCTGCATACAAGAAAAAAATATATATAAAATTGTAACTTTATTAACTACTTCTGGACTGCCCACTGCACATATACTGCGGCAGGGCGGCCTGGCTGCGCAAAACGCACCTGTACGTTGTTCCTGACTTCCGGGTTTGGGGCACGCGCTGAGCCGCCGGCAACCAGCATCACGCTGTGAGTGGGAGCCAATCAGCAGGTCCGCCAGCCACCCGTGATCATTCAGAGGAGAGACAGAACGGCGGTCTGCCTATGTAAACAAGGCAGACCGTTGTTCTGTCAGACAGGGAGAGAGAGATCTTGCTAATCAGGAACACAGATGTCACTCTTCCTGCAGTCATTCCATCCCACACACCATTCCATTCCCTAGAAGCACACTTAACCCTTTGATTTCCCCTGATGTTAATCTCTTCCCTGCCAGTGTCATTAGTGCAGTGACAGTGCATTTTTTAGCACTGATCACTGTATTGGTGTCACTGGTCCCCAAAAACTGTCACTTCGTGTCGAATTTGTGTGCCGTAATGTCGCAAGTCCGGCAAAAAATTGCTGATCACCGCCATTACTAATAAAAATAAAAATATCCCATAGCCTGTAGATGCGATACATTTTGTGCAAACCATTCAATATAGGCTAATTGGGATTTTTTTAACAAAAATATGTAGCAGAATACAAATTGGCCTAAATTGCTAAAGACATTTTTAGATTTTTTTTTACATATTTTTATTGGGTATGTTTTCTAGCAGAAATTAAAATATAGAGTTCCTCGAATTATGTCTTTATGGACCTGGCTTTGCACACTGGGGCACAGTCATGCAGGAACAAAAATGGCCTTCCTCAAACTGTTGCCACTAAGTTGGAAGTGTAATTTTGTATACCACGTTTTTGTATGTTGTAGCAACGGCATAGGATTAACCTGTACCCTTCACTGGAAGTACCTGAAATTTATTATTTGGAAGCATGTCCACATATTTTTGGCCATTTAGTGTAATATATCCTGATAATTAAATGCTTAGAATTAGACTGAGTGAGTGAGTGAAAAACGTATATAGCGCTACACATGCGAACTAAATCGCCTCTGGGCGCTTGTCATCACTCAGTTCACTGAATAAGTGTTTATTTTCATATAATCGCTTTTCTTATAATGTATAGTAATATAGCATTGGAAGGTGCAACATTTCAGAATTTTGTAAAGTTGGGTCAGTATTTTGTTTTTTAAGTTTACAAGTTTTTTGAATGTTTGTATTTTTTATTAATAAAAATGTTTTTTTTTTTTGCAAAAAAATTATGACAGGATGCGACTGATGACAATGATTTTGCAGAGCATTCTGAGTTTCTAAAAGAAAAAGTATAGCAGTGACTTTAGCAGTGACCGGCTCTCATTTATAAAAACTCTGTACAGTGCTGTACAGAGCAGGAAGGGATTGGGTTGAGCCTCTTGGTTGACTCTGCATGTAAAATATTTTAGCTATTCAGTAAAAAGCAAAGCAGTTAAAGTTAGTCTGGTGAACATATGAAAAACAAGATGGATTTAAACCTGCTGGCTGGGGACAGTAAGGAAAGGAAAAATATTTTTAGCACTTTGTTTTTTTGTCTTAACCACTTCCATACAGGGCATATTCACCCCCTTCCTGCCCAGACCAATTTTTAGTTATCAGCGCTGTGGCACTTTGAATGACAATTGCGCGGTCGTGCAATGTGGCTCCCAAACAAAATTGACGCCTCTTTTTTCCCACAAATAGAGCTTTCTTTTGGTGGTATTTGATCACCTCTGTGGTTTTTATTTTTTGCGCTATAAACAAAAGAAGAGCGACAATTTTTAAAAAAAACACAATATATTTTACTTTTTTGATTCAATAAATATCATAATTTTTTTTTTAAAACATATTTTTTTTTAGACCGATACGTATTCTTCTACATATTTTTGGTAAAAAAATCGCAATAAGCGTATTTAATCGGTTTGCGCAAAAGTTCTAGCGTCTACAAAATAGGGAATAGAATTATGGCATTTTTATTTGTTTTTATTGTTTTACTAGTAATGGCGGTGATCTGCGATTTTTATTGTGACCGTGACATTGCGGCAGACATATCAGACACTTTTGACACATTTTTGGGACCATTCACATTTACACAGCGATTAGTGCTATAAGAACTGCACTGATTACTGTGTAAATGTGACTGGCAGGGAAGTGGTTAACACAAGGGGGGCGCTGAAGGGGTTAAATCTGTTCCCTAAAGTGTGTTCTAACTGTAGGGGGAGGGGACTCACAAAGGGAGGAGATCGATGTGTCTCCTCACTGCTGACAGGACATGGATCTGTGTGTTTACACACACAAATCCACGGTCCTGCCGTGATCGCGCGCCCCATAGCGGCCGGGAATGCAAGGACGTCATATGAAGTCCACTCTGAAGGAGGAAAGGTTCCCGCCGATGTCATTTTGCAATGACTCAGTAGGGAAGTGGTTAAACAAGATCAACATAGAACATACACAAAAAAAATATGCAACACCTTTATTGTGCAGTTTTGATAGAATGGGGAAAGGGGTTTACTGCGACCAGAAGGGAAATGAGGGAAAATCTGCAACCGGGAAACAGTCATCAATACAAAGCTTAGAGGGTTCTATCATTGCCGTAATTAACTTAAAAAACATTTTCATCTCTATGTTGTTAGAGAGATTTCCCCTCACTTCTTGTCCTGGTAAACCTTCCTACCAGACAGAAAGTTAAATAATCTCTCCAACAAGCCTCCAATGGCAATGAAATCTGACAACAGTTCTAATCCTTCCCCACTCTATCCAAAACTAAAAAAAGACTAGGGGTAAACTTTAAACCTGTTGTAGAGTTATGGAGTAGATGTTTTAAAAATATATTAATATCATGTTAGTTGCCATATAATCCTTCCCCAGTCTAACCTTGTGTCTTGTTAGTTGTCATAGAATCCTTCCCCCGTCTAACCTTGTGTCTTGTAAGTATTCTGCCGTTCAAATGATTTATTTGTTTGATGTAAACACTCTGTAAGGCCTCGTACACACGACCGAGTTTCTCGGCAAAAACCAGCAAGAAACTTGCTGGGAGATATTTTTTTGCAGAGGAAACCGGTCGTGTGTATATTTTCGTTGAGGAAACTGTCGAGAAACTCGACGAGCCAAAAAGAGAGCATGTTCTCTATTTCCTTGACAGGAATGGAGAAACTTGCCTTGTCGAGTTCCTCGACAGCCTAACAAGGAACTCGACGAGAAAAACAATGTGTTTCGCCCGTCGAGTTCCTCGGTCGTGTGTATGAGGCTTCAGGCATATCACATCCATAAACCCTATACGTTACAGTGACCAAGTGCTTGTGTTTATGCCTATGCAACAGGGTGAGCTAGGTGTGCTGTCCTGAAGGTGATTTTAGAACTCCATACATTGACTCCTGTTTTTGGTCAACTATGTGGTTTTACACACAGTATTTAAAGGCCAAGGTTGTGTATATAGGGACATTCAAACATTATCTTGATAAAGTTATAACACAGTTGTATTAATGATGAACAGGACAGGAAATAGCACTTTTCAGCAAGATAATGCCTAACTTTAGAGGGCAGCTATCTTGTGACAAGCTTTGGACAAAAAAAGACAATAGGGTTGAGTTACTAAATAGGCTGTTCATTTTGAAAGGGAAGTTGCACTTTGCAAGGGCTTTTGCCTCTAAGCGAATGTGGTGAAAGCTTAGTGAATGTGGTGAAGTTTCACTTTGCAAGCAGTACCCAATCACATACAATGCAACTGCACAAATCTTCACCTCTTTTGCTAATCTCTGGCAAGGGAAAAATTCCCTTGCAAAGTGAACAGCCTATTTGCCTTTAGTAAATCAACCCCAATGCACTTACTAACTTTTGAGATATCCTATACTGGACATGTAGGGAAATGACTGTCAGACCCTTCATTGCAAGTGAACGCCAATCTTGAAATACTGAAAACTCATTGTCCAGTTCCTAGATCCCTGGAGTGACATTTAGAAGAAGAATCTGTGATTGCAAGTGGTGTTGCAATTTTCATTTCTCTCAGTGCAATTTAAAAGTGGAATCCCTATACCCCAAATATTGCAAATACTCAGGCTTGAAATCAAGCCTATATTATTATAATATAAACCTATGACTCATATAAAGTCTTTTCATAGGAAGTTTTTCCTGTGAGTCAACTTGCAGATAGTTGGTAATTATGCTCACTATGTGTAGAGTTTCAGTTGGCACTTAGATTCATGGTCATTACAAATATTTCAGAATGGCCAGTCCGAAAACTGTAGTTGTTGCAAGGAAATGATAGAGCCTTGTGGAGACATTCAGTCGGCTTCCTGTGTATAAAGGAAACCTGGGAAGGGGAGTACGCTGCGATGGATAAATATAGAACATCCGATCCCAAAATTAAGAGGACAAATGCTACCTGCAAGAAGGAAAAGGACTCACAAAGAAATGTTTTGTACATTACAGCAAAGAACAGTTATGTGCCAGTGTTTTAAACCATTGTGAGAGTAGGTGCATCCAACTGCCTTTAACTTCTATAAGTAGAATAGTAATCTAAACTTGTAAAAATACAAATTACCTTAAAAAAAAGAGTGAGAATTCTGTTTTTCATTGTGCTGGAAAAAAAGTAAAATCCTTGTAATTTTTTACATTGCTGTGAAAATGTATACAATTTCAATTTCAGGCATATGCAAAGTGCATTTCCAATGGTGACTTACATTGATTATTTTGGAAATAGAGCTCCCAGGGAAGTGCAAATGATGTCTTACCAGACCCTATAAAGAAAATTGAGTACTGTCTGTGATACTTTTTTATTTGCACTAACATGCAATTTTTCAGGGCAAGCTTTTGGGGTATGTCCCCTTATTCAAGGTCCAAGCAGTACTGATTCACAAATTTTTTAGCAGAAAGGGAAAAAAACAAAAAACAAACACATACAAATCAATGGTAATAAAGCTAGCAGCAGAGTTAGTGAGATAAGACAGAGGAAGAGCTATAGACTGGTGTGTGTGTGTGTGTGGGGGGGGGGGGTATGCTGGTCACAGAGGGGGTCATAAAAATGTAGTATAATGGGTAATGGAATCAATATCTAAATTTAGGCCATTCGTTTTTGTGTCGAAAAGAATTATCATTCTTAGTTCAAACATTTTCCTTTCCTGGATAGTTCTGAAATTCCCTTTAAAGCGGATTTCCACCCAAAAGTGGAGCTTCCTCTTTAAGCACTCCTCACCCCCTTACATGCCACATTTGGCATGTCATTTTTTTGGGGGGGTGTGGGGGCTTCAGTAGGAGTGGGACTTCCTGTCCCACTTCCTACTTCCCCCTACGGGCTGCCTAGGTGACTCCTCCTTTTGCCTTAGGTGGCCCCTCCCTCTATGCGGTCTATGCCCACAATGAGAATGGAGGCGCCGGCACAGAGGGGGGTGAGGAGAGACGCTCTGGGCGGCTGCATTGCTGGACCTTGGAGCAGGTAAGTGTCTGTTTTTTTTCTTTCCACTGATATGAAGCACTATTCCTCCCACTGACACCAACAATGGGGCACTATATCTTCCACAGATACCAAGGATGGGATACTATTCCACCTACTAATAGGGGGAATACTACTCCTCCTATTGACCACCAACCCGGAGGCCATATTTATTCTTACTGATGCTGGGCCCGTGAAATTTTCTGCCCCTGTTGGCCACAATCCGGCCCTCCTAAAGTCTGAAGGACAATAAAGTGGCCCTTTGCATGAAACGTTTGGAGACCCATGCTCTAGGCAATCTCCTGGGACACGTGACAGGTTAGATCAATCTGTTCAAAAGTGTCACACACACAAATGGGACCTTCAATATCATGGGATCTTACAACTGTACCTCCTGTAATGTTGTGTACCTAATCCAATGCAAAAGGTGTGGCAAAGGATCTTATGTTGGTAAAACAGGACAGAAATTGCAAGCGAGGATGAATTTGCATAGACATACCATCAAGGAACATAAAGAAGACAGTTTATGCACACCTGTGGGACATCACTTCTCACAACCAGACCACACTATAAAAGACCCCAATGTTTTAGTTCTTAAAGGGAATTTCAGAACTATCCAGGTAAGTGACATTACAATTATCACCAGACAAGGCGGTAGAGCAACAATCTGCACAATGCTCTTTGTGAATTTGCTGCGGTGTCATAAAAAATCACTTTCAAGCAAATAATTTAACTTTGAATGAGGAGTAATGGTAGCATGGCATTTTCAGGGCCAGTTTCTTGAAGGAGTCATTTCCTTGTAATGTGTGTTAAAAAAAATCTACTTGTAGTCTTCATTGGATGTCCTTGTGAAAGGATGAAAGCACAGGATAGCAGTTTAGGAGACAAGGACAAATTGAGGATTTCCCATCACGTTATGTCTCAATGACAATAGAATCCAGGACAAAAAGAAGTAGTAAATCTACCTAGTGGGAACACAAACTAAAAGAAAATAAAAAATAATCCCTTACAGGGGTTCTAATACTTTCCTACTTTATGAAAAACTTTTGACTAGACATAAATCTTAATCATCTTGCACCCAAAAATAAATAATTTTATGTGGAGCATGTGAAGCATGTCTTTAACATTTCCTGAGAGTGTGATGCTATTTGGGTATCAGTGTCTTGGCTGTAATTTCAGAAAAGCAGTAATAACTTTTTTTGTAGGAAAAATCTACAAAAAAAAATCTGAAGGTTAAATAATGGCAGATTGTGAATATATATATATATATATATATATATATATATATATATATATATATATATATATATATATATATATATATATATATATATATATACAGTATGTGTGTGTGTGTATGTGTGTGTGTGTAGGTGCACTCCATAATTCATTACCATACCAAGTAGAAATAATCAGTACTGATTTATTGCTTCACTAACTCTCCTTCTCTAATCTTAACTAAACATGCAGGGAAATAATACATTTGGTAAATTCCTTTAATAACACAACTGATCCTCAGGAAATCCTCCTAATGCTGTAAAATATATACAAAAATTTGCTAAGTGTATTAAAGCAACCCTTTAGCATTTAGGAACTGTTGGCAGTACAGTGTAACACAAGTCAGCAATTATTATGCTGCCGTGCCATATAGATGCCATTACATTAGCACTGTACTAACATGTGAATATTCAAAAACAAATTTCTACTCCACAGACTGCTGCCAACTGTGAACTTAACACTCAGCATGAGGATTATGGTGCCTATTTACAGCCGAGTGATGTGTCTCTTGAAGTGTGTTGCAGCATGAGCTTTTTTGGTCACTATAGACTGCAATGGGAGTTCCTAACAAATGCACATAATGCAAATTTTTCACGCAGTTTCTTGCATCTCCTTTTCATAATTTCTAGCTTTCCTATAAAGAAAAAAATTCTCTAGCCTAAGAAATGTGTGATTATGAATGCCCATAAAAACGCTTCACAAAAATGCTCAAAGAAGCTCAAGGGGAAACCTAGCCTGGGTGTCAGATATGAAGGTGGTTCCTCCCCTGGCTCACTCGACCTGTTGTGATATATGAGCAGGCAGGAGGAACTACAGTGGCTGGCAGGGGAGCAAGTATAAGATGCAGTGGCTGGGGAACAGAGAAGCCCCAGATTTTCGACACATGGACTGGCGGAAAGGTATGTATAGCAACCTTCTTCTTTTACAGGTGGGCTTTTGAATAAAAGTGATCCTGAGTCCAAGTCCAGCCAAAATGTATTTGTTGAAAAACTGCTAATGGGAATGGAACGTCTCTTAGGTTCTTACTGCTGTGTGTTCCAATTGTTGAGCCTCTGCCCCGGTGGTGAGGGGGGTAAGAACAAGAGATGTGATGGGAAAGCTCTTCAATGGGAATGAAGACTGGTTAGAACTTTTACCAGGTTTACACTAATGTTTGTACCTTCTCATCCTGGTAAACCTATTCCCCTAATTTGTTTGCGCTGGTGTCACAGGGATAAAAAAAAAAATGCAAAAAGAAATACAACATGTAAAAAAAGTGTTTAAAGTTGTGCTTTAAATATCCTAATTGTATATCCTGTGATTCTTAAAGTCATACACAACACACACATGAAGCTTTTTGTGGCAAGCCATTCCTCCATCCCATTAGCCACAGCACACTGCTGTTCACTTAATGCCTGGTAAAATGCATGTTTTATTGCATGTAGTGCGGATGTGTGAATGGGCTCTCAATTGTTCAGCACATGGCGTTCCATTAAGGCAGCACCACACTTAAAGGGGTTGTAAAGGTACAATTTATTTCCCTAAATAGCTTCCTTTACCTTAGTGCAGTCCTTCTTCACTTACCTCATCGTTCGATTTTTCTTTGAAATGTCCTTATTTCTTCTGAGAAATCCTCACTTCCTGTTTTTCTGTCTGTAACTACACACAGTAATGCAAGACTTTCTCCCTGGTGTGGATTGTCGTGCTCGCCCCCTCCCTTGGACTATAGGAGAGTCAGGACGTTCTCTACGTTGCAGATAGAGAAAGGAGCTGTGTGTTAGTGGGCGTCCTGACTCTCCTGTAGTCCAAGCAGGGGGCGAGCAGGACAATCCACACCAGGGAGAAAGCCTTGCATTACTGTGTGTACTTACAGACAGAAGAACAGGAAGTGAGGATTTCTCAGAAGAAATAAGGACATTTAAAAGCAAAATGGAAGGAAGAGGTAAGTGAAGGAGGACTGCACTAAGGTAAAGGAAGCTGTTTAGGGAAAACAAATGTACCTTTACAACCCCTTTAAGCTCAATTACATCATCAGCTTCAAACTGTTCTAGAAAATGGACATCATAAATATGAAGGACTGTGACTTAGTAGAAATACATATCAGAAATACAAACATTGTTACTAATCAGTAACAAAAAGAGACAAGGAAAGCAAAGAAACATTGCTAACAGAATTGTGTTGTTTATCATTTCCTGACATGGACTAAAATGAGAAGCTTTAAATAGGGATCATTCCAGCCAGACTTCCCTGAAAGGGCCAAGAGTTTGATTTACTAAAGGTAAATAGGCGTAAAGGTAAATAGGCTGGTCTCACTGTACAAGGGAAGGTGCACTCTGCAGCTCTCATCCAATCATGTGCAAGCAAAAACTCCGTGCACCTGATATGGGTGTTCTTTGTAAAGTTAAATTGCACCACATTCACTAAGCTCTGGGGATAATTCCACTACACAGTGTATTTTCTCTTGCAAAGTGAAAAGCCTACAAGTATATTGTGTCTGGATGCAGTTTAGTTCTATACATACTGAAGTGATGAGATAAACTACAGATACTGTCATAAAGACTTGTGGTGATTGGCAGCTCCTATGGGATGAACTGTGTGTTTGCTTTGGAATCACAATAAACACCTGCCCTTACTTAATAAAACAGACAAGTGTATGTTGAATTAGATGGATAGGAGAGGGAAATATGGAACCAATTACTAAAGTATGGAATGGGAGTGGAACTGCAATATGTCACTCCAAGATCCTTCATTTTCTGTAAAACAAAATCTTATCTTAAGTATTAAAGTTCAGACAAAACAAGACCAGGTTCAGAGCATTTAATCTGCACACATTGTATTTGATGCTGTTCTTATAGACTACAATCAATTATTTTCCCAAGACTGATGTAGGTGCTGTATAATCACACAAGAGCTGAATAAACATCATAAAAATGATAAAATAAAGTGCAGACCTTCCCACTGATAATAAACAATTAATATATAAAAATACATCAATAATTATAGTTATTACATGCATTATGTGACAAACACCATTATATATATATATATATATATATATATATATATATATATATATATATATATATATATATATATATATATATATATATATATATATATATATATATAATACACAAAGTGCCCTAAAACAGAAGTATAAATTCCAACAATCCTAATTGTCTGTGAAAATCACAAAAGGTTTGTGCGCTGCTGACACACTATATTCCCCATGCAAGTTCAAAAACTCCCACTGTGCAGTGGGCAGTCTTAACCATGTGCTACACCAAACCGCTCACCGTCAATATAGGACCTCACACATAAAATGAGGTCAGAAGCGCATGTGTCTCTTTAAGGAAAAAAAAAGCAGTGGTCCAGTCGCCTCCACCCACTTTCAAGTATCACGCAGCTCTCATAAAAATAGTTCCAGCATGAATAGTACATATGAAAAGAAAATATTTCTCAGCGTTCACTGACCGATTAATTAAATTAAGGCAATAGTTACAGTGGTTCTAAAGGCTCATGTTTTTTTTTTTCATTCTATGCGTGAGGGTAAAAAAACCTTATGTGTGCAGCAGCCATCCAGCCCCTTCCCCCCCCCCCCCCAATACTTACCTGAACTCCACTGCGATCCAGCAATGAGCACGAGAGCCTCGGCACTCCGGGGACTCTCTCTCATCATTGACTGAGAATCACAGCCAGTGAGCCAATGAGGAGGGGGGGGGCAGGGCCTAGCTGCTACTTTGTGTGTAAATGGACCACAGGAGTGCAGGCAAGGGACACGGGATAAGGAGGATAGGGACTGCTCTGTGCAAAACCACAGAACAGAGCAGGTAAGTATGACAGGTTTATTATTTTAAAAAAATATTGCCTTTTAATATCACTTTAAAAACACTCACATTGTATATTAATATCAGTGCATAAAGTTTATATGCATATGCGATCACAGAGAAGTAAATGAACGTCTTACCACTCACTCAGCTTATCCAAGAGTCCTAGCTAGCAAGATCACTCTGCCCCTTTTATACATCTTGTCCAATCCCAGACTTCCTCAAAAAGGTAAGAGACCCTGTTTGCCATGTAGATCTTTAAACAACTATCTACCACCTGCCATAGAGATCTTTCAACAACTACCTACCACCTGCCATAGAGATATTTAAACAACTACCTACCACCTGACCTGCTCAAACCCGGAACTGAGCTGGCTAGACATTAAAAATAGAGCTGTCCTGTATAGTTTTCTATTTTTCAGTTGTACCCTTCACAGAACAATTATGTTATGTGTCTATTTTTCTATTTTACAAAATTGATATGTTTTTGTTATGAAAAACGCGGGTGGTTCCGTCGGACCACTGCTCCCCCAGTTGTGCCGGAACTTGGTCTGGTCGATTTTCCGGATCAACCCCCAACCTCCTTAGTGGGCCTTTGTCCCACTACTATATGCAACTATGTTGTTTCAGTATTCTTCGCATCAAATTTTTTTTATGTTCTTCAATTTCTTTATGTAACTCACTTTTCTTGCCTCTCACTTGCTTTTTTCCCTTTTTCTATTTGTTTTTCTTTCTCTGAGTCTGCAGGGTTTAGGCTTGAGCGAAATTGCTCACTTTTCCTTTACATTTAACATGACGCTAAATTAGCTATCCCTGAATGATCAGGGCATGAACTCTCCCCAAAAACAGGTATAAATATCTTAAGAAACAGCAGATCGATATAGCGTGTCTGCAAGAGACGCATTTTTCGATGGCCTCTTGTCCTAAATATTTTGCTGTTCAATATCGCAGGTCTACAGTACTTTGCCTCTGCCTCGACTAAGCACAGGGGGGTACTCATTGCCTTTCGCAAGTCAGTCCCTTTCAATTGTACTAAACAGATAGCGGACCCGGGTGGTAGATATTTATTATTGCAAGGTACCATACAAGACACAGATGTCACTATTATGATGTATTATGCCCCTAACTGCACCCCAGGCCCCTTTTTGACCCATGTTTGTGGCTTGCTAGCATCCCACCAAAAGGGTACTCTCCTTCTTGCGGGAGACTATCATTTGGCATTGGATCCTTCTGTGGACAAATATCCTTCGGAGCGTGTGGCCCTTTCCTCCAACGCCAAGAAATTTGTTCATTCCTTGCAAACCCATGATTTAGTCGACCTTTGGAGAGAATTTCACCCCCTTGGTAGAGATTATACATATTACTCACATCCCCACCATTCTCACTCTAGGATTGACCATGTCTTCGTGTTAAGGAAACATCTTCCTCTTGTGGTTTCTACCTCCATCTTGGCCACTCCATGGTCGAACCATGACCCTGTTTTGGTGGTTTGTCGTTCTATTCTTGATAAACCCCGTTCCTCGTCCTGGGTACTGAATGATTCGCTCCTGTCCCTCCAAGAGGTCCGAGCGGAAATTTTGAGAGCCTCTACGGACTATTTCCATACCAATTTGGATTCGGTTTCCTCTCCTGTAACCCTCTGGGAGGCATATAAGGCGGTCATTAGGGGGCGATTTATACAGCTGGCTTTGAAACGTAAAAGAGACTGCTGTTTAAAGCAACTTGAACTAAAGGCCCGATTGGATACACTTTCTAATGACTTTAAACAATCTCCCACCCCTGCTAAGCGTAAACTTTTAGACCAAGCCAGTGCAGAGTTGGATCTCTGTCTTACTGGTAATGTTGAACGTGTTCTACGCTGGTCTCGTCAGACTTGGTACGCTAAAGCAAATAAGCCAAATCGGATGTTGGCGAATAGGCTCTGCACCTTTACCCCTAAGCCCACCCCTATTACATTGCAAACTCGACATAACACGCTTACCGGCAACCCAGTGAAAGTATTGGAGGAGTTCCGTTACCGACTTACTAAGCTGTACTCTGCATCTGAGGGGTTGGGTACTCAGGCTGCTGACTGTTTCCTTAATAACCTCTCGCTTCCCACACTGTCAGAGGCTCATGTGGCTTTAATGGACCGGGACATTCAGGTTTCGGAGGTCCTCCAATGCATTAAAGATCTTAAAGTGTGTAAGCGACCCTGACCTGATGGCTACACTGCACTTTTTTATAGGAAATTAGCTGATATTGTGGCGCCACACCTGACGGCTATGTATAATTCTGTTAAGGGTGGCCAATCATTTACTCCGGATCTCTTGACTGCTAACATTGTGATGATCCCCAAGCCTGATCGAGACAACTCCTCCTGGGCCAACTTTAGGCCCATATCTCTCATTAATGTAGATATGAAAATTCTCACCAAAATTCTGGCCAATCGTTTAGATTATTTTCTTCCCCGTTTAATTAAGAAAGACCAAGTTGGCTTTGTTCCTCAGAGACAAGCTGGGGACGCTATCCGACGTATATTGCAAGTGCAACATATTGCCCACAGCCGCTCGCTAGAATCTATGCTTTTGTCTTTGGATGTGAACAAGGCCTTTGACACTTTGTCATGGCCTTACTTAACGTCCGTTCTTCGCCATTATGGATTTGGGGCCTCCTTTTTGTGATGGGTGTCTGTTTTATATGACTCTCCCCGGGCTAAAATTAAATACTATGGTTTTGAGTCACCTCTTTTTAACATTGGGAGAGGTACGCGCCAGGGGTGCCCACTCTCACCACTCCTGTTTATTTTAGCTTTAGAGCCATTGGTGGAAGCTGTTTGTTCACATCCAGATGTAAGAGGCATTGATATAGCAGGCGCTTCCCATAAAATATCCCTTTTTGCCGATGATATTTTGTTAACCTTGACTTCTCCTAGGACCTCTCTGCCAAATATACTATCGCTCCTAGACACTTTTGGCTCTTTCTCGGGTCTCTGAGTCAATTCTTCTAAATCTAAGGCTCTCTCAATTAATCTCTCTCTTTTCATTCTGGAAGACTTGAAAACGTCCTTCCCCTTCCAATGGTGCTCCTCGCATCCTTACCTGGGAATCCGTCTTACCCCAACATATGCAGGATTGTATCAGGCCAACTTCCCATCTCTATTTAAACGATTGTCTGAGACACTTTCTTTCTGGTCCCATCTACCACTGTCCTGGTTTGGCAGAATAACTGCAATCCGTATGTCCTATCTTCCGAAACTGCTTTATTTTTTACGGGTTTTGCCTGTTCTAGTCCCTTCACATATTTTGCGAATTCACCAACGTAAACTGTTACAATTTGTTTGGGGTTCTAGTCGCCCCTGAATCAACAAGCAGATGTTGTATCCCCGGTCGGGTTAACGGTGGCCTTTCGATCTCTAATTTGCAGGCCTATTACACGGTGGCAAATATTGCTCCACTCTCTCGTCTCCATGATACATATCAAATGCCGTTGTGGGCCACGATCGACCTTGTTGATTCCGACCCTATACCAGTCTCTTCAGTCCCTTGGTATCCTCCTATTCACTGTCCAGCTGTCATGGGACCTTGTTTGGCCCACTCTTTACGTCTTTGGGACTCGGTTAAATATTCTGCAGGCTTGATCTCCCCTCATATCCCGCTTTTGCGATTTCTCAATTGTCCTTTATTTCCTCCAGGCTGTAAAAATCCAGCGCAATTCTTATGGTGGACCAGGAATGGGTTCACTGATATCCACTCTCTGTTCACTCCCACTAGGATCCTGTCATTTGAGGCCCTACGTTCTTCGCATGATATTTCCTTGCGGGAACATTATAGTTACCTACAACTTAGACATTTTCTTCAACAACTTATTAAATCTAGTCTGACCCCTTATATACTGACCCCTTTTGAGGCTATATGCAGAGCTAGACCCCATTCTACAGGCCTTATTTCTCTCATTTATTCTTCTATAATCTCGGCTAAAAAAAAACCCACTTAGACCCTACCATCTTCAATGGGAGAAAGACTTGGGTAGACAGCTTGATCCAGAGGACTGGCAGGCTATGACTATAGCTATTTCTAAATCTTCAAAAAATGTCCTTATTTTAAAAATGTCCTTATGCTTATAAAGTGTTGTACAGGTGGTATTACACACCTGCTAGATTGGCCCGCTTCATACTATCTTACTCTCCCCTTTGTTTCCGAGGATGATCACAGGAGGGTTTCATGGTGCATATTTGGTGGTCATGCTGGAAAGCTTGTAGACTATGGGTCAGGGTTTATGCAATTATTCGGAATCTATTTCAAGTTAACCTCAAAAGGGATCCCTATGAAGCCCTTTTGGGCAAACCTATTGCCGAATTGTTACGACCGGAAAGAGAGTTAGCACAACATATTTTTACCACAACTAAGATGACAATTGCTAAGGCTTGGAAAACCCCTGTGCTTAGTTATGAGGCTGTTAAAAATCGTGTGAATGATGTTATGGTGAGCGAAAAATGAACAGCTATTTTGCTTGACACGCATGATAAGTTTCTTAAAATCTGGCGGCCATGGATCGCGTATGCTCAGCCTTCCCGGTTTGATGGTATGCTTCTTTCAATTTAGGGCTCTTCTGGCCTGCACCCCGTGGACTCCTTCTCTTTTCTTTTTCCTCTTCTTCTTCCTCTCTTTCTCTACTTCTTTCCTATTTCTCTTCTTTAATTCAGAATTTATTTTATCTTGGTTGCTTCTTTTTTTTTTTTTACCAATATACCTTGCTTACTGTATTGATTGCATATTCCTGTCTGGTAGATAGGATTGCTCTGGATAGGATCAGTACTATTTATGTGTTTGTATTTTTTCATTATTCTCCTATGTCTATTGTTTGCTACATTTGTATCCATCTATCGGTATTCCTGTTAATGTTGGCTAACTTGCTAATAAATCTTTGTAAAAGAAAAATAGAGCTGTCATTGAATGCATAAAGCCTAAGGCAGATTGAGGATCACTGGTACATTAAAAAAATAAATGCATGAACCTTATCCCCCTTCACTAATTATATATACCACTCCTAAAAGCACTAAAAGTATAATCTGAAGTGAAAACATAATCCACCGTTTAAAATACATTCTAATGAACTAAAATCTTCCAGTACTTTGGTCTCAAAGATTCACCAAGATTCCTTGAGACTCAATCACCTAATATAATCACCCCCTTTTTAGTACTTCTCTATTTTTTCCACACCCCAAAATTTTAATCAAGTGAGGCCTTTATTATTAAACCTCCTAAAATGTTGTGAGATGCTATTTTTGTTATTTATTTCTCTTCTTATGCACTTTTAATAGTTGATTGGGTCGTGCACAGGTTGAAATTTTGTTATTAGCCTGGTTATAGGTGTGCAAAGCCTATTGAATTAGACCCCAAAGCTCAAACACATATGCGTGTGTGCATGTGTATATATACTGATGGTGTTAGTAGATCAGTGGATGGTGTCATGAGGGCAGAGATTGGTGTCAGTAGTTTTTATTTGTATTATTTTATTTTGCATAATTTTTTACAATTACATTTTTTTTATTATTTTTTAGGAGCAACATTTTTTTTTTTATTTGCTGAAATATCAGGGGCTAAACAGGGGGAATATGTGCCACACAGGGAGATTAAAAACTGCCCAGGCACACTTGGCACACCATGTGCGCATGCCTATGAGCATGGTGAAAGTTTGACTTCACATAATAATAATAATAATATTAATAATAATAATAATAATAATAATAATAATAAGAGACTAAAAAAACTTTGAAATTGATTTCCATTATTTTAGAATAGCAAAATGGGTCCTGTCAGTAAGTGGAAGTCAAGGCAATACTGTTTTTCATCTGTAGCAATACTTATACCCTAACCAGCATACCTTACTTGTTACTTTATTGCTCTGCAGCCAGCACACTACACTACTGTCTCCCCTTTCTTGCCTTTATCAGGCCTTTGGGACACTATTCCTGCCACTGATAAAAGGCACTATTCCTTCTATACCAACAATGGGGCATAATTCCTGTCACTGATACCAACAGAAGGGAGCTATTCCTACCACTGACCACAACAATGGGCCACAATTTTTCCCACGGACACTAATGATGGCACACTATTTCTCCCCCTGACACCAACTGCAGGGAACTATTCTTCCCACTGACACCAATGATGGGCCACAATTATTTCCCCTAATAACAACAATGGGGGCACTACTTCTCCCATCAACATCAATGATGGGGCACTATTTTGCCCCTTAATACCAACAATTTGGTAATATTCCTCACACTAATTCGGGGAGATTCTTTACTCTCATTGATATCATCAGGGCATTTTCTACTCACAGTGACCACAGCCCAGCCCCTCCAAAATCTGAAGGACATTAAAGGCCCTTTATTCAGAATGCTTGCCAACCCTGGTGTCGATAATAGAAAGCATCATGTGTGTGGATTTCAGGAAAAAAAAAAGTTTCCGGTGCAAAAAATTGCACCGATAATTTCTCTTTTGAGATATGTCTTAACCCCAGTGCCTTGACATCCCTTTATATCTCTAACCGAAAGCTACTGCAGATCAGTTAAAGGAACTAATTAGTAAACAAAAATGAAAGTTTGACTTCACATAAAATCAGATTAGATATACTAAAAAAGATCAAATGAAGTCCACTCTGTTAGGAAGGCAGAAAAGGTCCTAAGATTGTAAACTATGTTTTAAAGTGGACGTCAAGGCAACGTATTTTCATCTGTAATGATCCTTATCCCCCTCGCCTCCCAATCAGCCAGCATGCTTAATAAATCAGATACTTAAATTGACTTCTACTTTCTTTACATGATTAATAAATAAAGTTGAGGGGATGGGATTGTCTTCAAAATCTAAGCTTAGCGATTCCATTTGTATAAGTGTTAACAGAGCCAAGAACATTACACCCTTCATTGTGCAAGTGAGCTTTAAGTATTAATACCACCAGCTTTGACACTTTTAAAAGTGTTCCATGATAACATAAACAGCTGTGGATAAATGAAAATCACTTGGCAGCACAGTGGCTAAGTGATTACTACTAAGTGACTACTACTATAGCAGCACTAGGGTTGTCGGTGTAAATCCCAGCCACTGCACTACCAGCAAGGTTTGCATGTTCTCCCTGTCTCTGCATGTTTTTTTTCTGGTATTCTGGTTTCCTGATAGTAACAATGGGTGATCTATAGAATGCGCCCTAAAAAGTCGCCCACCGTTGCGCCTATGGAGGAGTGGATGATGCCTAGCTGCTGTTTAGAAGATAATAAGTGAACAAAAAGAATGTAAGATGATGAAACTCTCTAAGGAGTGTCAACAAATTAAAACAGCGCTATCAAATAACTGTGCATATTTGACTATATAAAATACATTACTACAACCCATATGTAATGATATATTATTATTATTCTGGTTTCCTCCCACACTCCAAAGACATGCTGATAGGTTAATTGGTTCCTGTCTAAATTGAGCCTACTATGTGTTTGTATGATTGTGAGAGTTAGGAACATTAGATTGTAAGCTGCTTGAGGGCAGGAACTGATGTGAATGTACAGCATGTATGTAAAGCGTTGTGTAAATTGAAGGTGCTATATAAATACCTATATTAAATAGGATGATCACCCCCAATGAGCAAATGTGGACTTGAACTCTGCAGACATTGTGACTGTATACAAGTTCTCCACTAGGGGCCAGTCTCCTACATGACACATCTTACTATGATTTATTAGATATGTGTACAGAAAATGTACATATTACATCTTGCAGAGATATTCAAACTTTTGTGCAATTGATAGTAATCATTCAAACTGAGATTTTTCAAATGTAATTTTCAAAATAATAGCAATCATGTGAATGGCTGCAATACCTTTTTGAGCACAGAGCTATATATGATGCTGTATGTCATTATCACAGTCAATAGAACTCATGCATGCTTGCTTTCCCTCTAATATATACAATATAGATGGACAGATGCATAGATGGATAGATAGGTATAGATATATTCGGAACAGTCCAAGCTGGGTTGTCCTGCACTTTTTTTTAGTAAGTCATCAAAAAACACTATTTCAATGCTTTGTACAGCAAGTCTATGGAGTAAAACAAAGCAACCACTCCTTTTTCTGTGAATGACACTAAAAGGGATAATAACAGGCAGCATGTGTACCTTTCTTTAATGCTCTGCCAGTGCTCAGCCTTTTCACCAAGCAGAATGCTTCCATGAAAGACAGAATGTGAGAGACAGAGAGCCCCAGGCATCACCCAGCTCACATATATAAAGGCCTGTGGACAGCTGAGACTAATAATGAGGCTTGGTGGCCAGGTAAGATGTGGACCTGGTAATGGAGGCTTTATGTCAATCAAATTGCTACAATGCCTCTATTATATGCACCATATAAGTTAGTGGATAGAGTTCTAGTTCTAAAGTGTTTTATTCTTTTTCAGTACCGTAGTACAGATGAAGTCAACCAGCCTGGAATGGAATGGGATCCAAAGATTGGATTTACAATCTCATCACCTCATTACAGTCTTAGTGAAATTGTGAAATGTGTCACTACAGTCAAAGGGAAGCTTTTCCAATCTCTGTTCTGGAAACCAAAAATAGGTAAGCAGCAGAATCTCATGTTCAGAATGTTTAAACATCAGAAATAACTGCTCATACCACTAAATGGACAAAGGCACCATATTTTCTAGTATTCTCATATATTCAGATATTTCTGTTAATGTCATCTCTGATCTGAGACATCTCTATGTCTAAAAACTGCGTTGGGATGCTGATCTATCATTTCCTAATAAGCATTTTCATTCAGTGACAAAGTGCTGTCATATAACCTCTCTCAGTATCATAGGTTTAAAGGGTATTTGAGGCCCAAACATCCAGTGGGGAAAGTACAGAACCTATATCAGATTTTTACTGCTCCCTGTGTCCTCTCTAGGGCGATTCACTTTATCTATTTGTTCTGGTGACCACTGTATCCGGGACTAAAGTGATGAGAAATTTCAGTTGTCACCAGTGAGGATATCTTTTCTGGCTCACCTTGGAGAGTTCTCCTATCTTCCACAGGACAGGAAGTGAAGGGAAATCCCCACAATGGTACACAGATGACAATAAACTGTACGCAATCTAAGAAGAGTGGCAAACAAATGTCCAAGAGACTAAAATCATTAAATCATACATTTGGTTCACAGAAGGAACACACACAGTATAGAAGGCAAATGACTGCATCCAAGGATAAAAACCATATTACATAAAATATACTTAAAAACCGTGTGATGAATTTAAACTTTTCCTAAAAAAACAGGAGAAACCTAAAACATATTGTAAATTGGACAACCCATAAGATACAGTGCAGAATAAGTAGATACAATTTTTAGAATCACTGTCATTTCACTAAAAGTTTTAACTAACAAAAAAAATCTGCAAAATTACAGCAAATTCATAGTATAGAAATTAACTGGCAAACATAAAAAAAATACAAAACAAAAAAAAAAGAAACAACCAGTGCCAATGAATTTCGAGTAATAAATAAAAAATAAATGCAAGGATACTCGTAATAACTAAACATAAAAGTTTAACATTTTTAACAGGCTACAGACATTTTAATCGCTATCAGTATGTCATTTTTATCCTAATCATTTTCCCCTATTTTGTCCACAGTTTTTCCTCCGCTTGTCACGGCCATTGGCATTTCTGTACATATTTTTCCCAGACATTATTGTCACCTTTTTTTAAATGTATTATTTAATATCTTACTTTTTATTTCACATTTACATCTTATTTCAATTTACACAAGTGTCCCTTTCACACTGGGGCGGTGGGGGCGTCGGCAGTAAATCATTATTTTTAGCAGTGATTTACCGTCGTTTTCGCGGCGCTATTTGGCCGAGAAAGGGTTAAACCGCCTGCAAAGCGCCACTGCAGCAGCGCTTTTCCAGCGGTTCGGCCGCGATGCCCATTGATTTCAATAATGCGGCTAGCAGGAGTTGTTTTACTGTCCTGCTACCGCACTGCTCCAGTGTGAAAGCCCTTGGGGCTTTCACATTGGAGAGACAGCAGCGGCTCTTTGAGGGCGCTTTGCAAGCACTATTTTTAGCGTTATAGCGCCTGCAAAGCACCTCAGTGTGAAAGGGGTCTTATTGATCCAGCCAGTAAGTATGTTAATTTTTAATTTCCTTTAACAGAACAAGATGTCCAGTAAAAGTGACAGAGAATTGAGAAACCATTTACTACTGACACTGATCACAATGGTCAGCTTTTATTAGTTAGATAAAACCTTTGTCCCGAAAGGAAAAACATTGTTGCTGTAACTGCTTATAAAGTGTTGCTGGAGTTCATTTTTTAGTCAAGTTCATCTAAATCTTCTAGTCTAAACTGGCCATACACGGATCGAAATTCAGAAGGTTCAGCAGGGACCAGACAAATTTCAATTCATGTATAGGCACCCTGGTTGTACAGAAGTCGATCTACTGATCAACTGATCAACTTCTGTACATTCAGCCTGTTGAGTTTTTCCCAGATGGTCGGTGCCACCGTATATAGCTAACAGCACAAATAATTTATATTTGATGGCGGAGTAGGCTCCCCACCATCAGAACAAGATAGCACAGTGGGAGGATTCGCTCATCTACAACAAATGTGGATGAATGGAGGAATTTGATCATTTTTTTTTCATTCAACCTACTGGTTGAACCAAAAAAATTATGAATGCATGGGCTAGCATTACCTTCTCCCCGGACTGACAATGCTGCTGTTTAAGGGTGGCTCTGTTGCTCCTCCATAAAGTTTAGCCACCAAGACAGAGAGTGTTGTAGTGTCTGGATTACCAGGTAAAAATAAGGGAAAAAAAGGCTACAAAGGAAAATGAATGCAGCTGCCATATTTATTGTTAAACAGCAATATACTGAATTTTCGTTTTTGAGTTTAGATACGCTTTAATTTGTATTATTATTATTATTACCTATTACATGGCGGGTTTTTTTTTTGCCCCATGGACTTTACCCTTTCACAAACAGCTCAAACCTACAATTAGTTATTAGTCCCTTGTTTCCACATTTTTTCTATTCACCTCTAATCTTATATCATCACCACACAGTTGTTTTTCCCTGATATATGTATATTTTAATTACATTTTGATTAGTTTCTGACACTCTGCAAGTAAACTTTACTATAACAATTTCCAGCATCTCTTTACATGATATATACAATTATTACATTATGATGTTTCCAACAGTGGGGTTGTAAATAAAGGAAAGCTGGCAGCTCGATCTTTCGCAATGAATACATTTATTAATCCAGGTGTGGTACAAGATAATACAGGGCTTACGTGTTTCGGCATGTATCCAAAGTCATAGCCTTAATACAGTGGGGCTGATTTACTAAATCTGGAGAGGGCAAAATCTGGTGCAGATGTGTATGGTAGCCAATCAGCTTCTAACTTCAGATTGTTCAATTAAGCTTAACAATAAAACCTGGAAGCTGATTCATTTCTATGCAGAACTGTACCGATTTTGCACTTTCCAGTTTTAGTAAATCAACCCCAGTATGTGTTATTCATTGTTGCAATATTATGATGGGTTTATTTATTTATTTTGGACAAAAAGTGTTATTCCAGTAGTAAAATTAGTTTTGCTTTTGAACATTTCAAACTTTCATGCTTAGTTATTATGAATACCTTTGTACGTAATTTTTTTCTTACTGTTTATTTTGACTGGTTGGCTTTCTTCCTTATAAATATTGTGCACTATATCTTATGCGTTTTTAAATTTCTCAATACTTGTTGGGTTTATTCTGTTTATTGGGAATAGTTCTGATTAATCACATGGTTTTAAGTATATACTGTATAAAGTGATTTTTTGCCTCGCATGTGGTAATTTGCATTCCATACTTTGTACTTACATACCTATCCTTCATAAATATTTTCATATTTTTTTCTAGCCCTGAAGAAGGGGGGTTTTGTGTAACCCCCAATCATATTCCTGCCCCCAACCCCTCCCCCCCACCCTAGTATACTTTAAAGGGGTTGTAAAGGTAAATGTTTTTTCACCTTAACCTCCCTGGCGGTCTTCCCGAGACTGACTCGGGGTTTGATTTTCCTGCTACGATCGGTAACCCCGAGTCAGTCTCGGCTCGCCTCGCTGAATCCACAGGCACTTTTTACTTACCTTGTCCCTGGATCCAGCGATGCCACCGCGCTGTGTGAGCGAGCGGGACCTCGCTCGATTCACATAGTGCCTCCGTGTGACGCCGATCTCCGTTCCCTGCGACGTTACGACGCACGGGGACGGAGAACGGCGCCAAATTCAAAAACGTAAACAAACACATTACATACAGTATACTGTAATCTTATAGATTACAGTACTGTATGTAAAAAAAACACACCCCCCCTGTCCCTAGTGGTCTGTCCTGTGTCATGCATGTCATTTTATATAATAAAAACGTTTCTTTCTCCCTGCAAACTGTAGATTGTCCATAGCAACCAAAAGTGTCCCTTTATGTCAAAAATAGTTTTAGATCAGCTAAAAAACAGCGATAATAAATTATAATCACTTGCAGAATTGTGCGATAGCGATTTGTGGGGAAATTCGTCATAAAAAAAAAAAAATAATGACAGCAACAATTCTGCAACTGAGCAAATTTCAGTGATTTTAATTTGATTACATTATTGAATAATTTTTATTATAATTATATTATTATTTGTTATAATTATTTATAATTATTTATTATATTATAATTTATAATTTTGTTTTTAAAAAAATGTCATACCTGGGATGCCTATTAGAATCTTGTTTGGTCAGATTTAAGTGAGTTATTTCTAAAAATGACAGACCTACAATATAAAACGCCTTGCAAATAATGGTACCGCTTTCAGCACCTTTTTTCTGACAGAATCATACCGCCAGGGAGGTTAATGCATCCTATGCATTAAGGTGAAAAAACATCCGACGGTACCGCCCCCCCCGAACCCCCGTTTTACTTACCTGACCCCTCGAAAGTCCCACGCGTGTCCACGTGATCCTCTTCGGTTCCCAGCCTGGCCGTTGATTGGCTAGGCTGGACAGATTGATAGCAGTGCAGCCATTGGCTGGTGCTGCTGTCAATCACAGTGGATGACGTGGCGCGCCAGGGGGCAGGGCCAAGTAATACAGTCGGCGGCTATGCCCGCCGCTGTATCACGGAGCACGCTCGCAAAAGCTTTCCACCATGCTCGGTCGCATGAAGGTGGAAAACTTTTGCAAGGAGGAGCCGAGACAGTCGCCGAGGGACCCCAGAAGACAGGGTTAGGGGACACTCTGTGCAAAACAAGCTGCACAGTGGAGGTAAGTATAACATGTTTGTTATTTTAATTAAAAAAAGTTTGCCTTTAGTGTTCCTTTAACTTTCAAAGGAACTCTGTCCTTTAAGGAAAAATTAAGGGCTAATATTCTATTTAGTTATCCTATAGTTACAGTTCTCAGTCTTTTTATGTCCACTGTTTCATTGGTGGTATTCTCAGAACCTGTGAGGATCCTCAGTTAGGAATCAACCTGTACATTTTGTAAAACATACTTTATATCTTTTTGTCTGAGCATTGATCTACTCTACTCTTTCCATATCTCCATTCTGCTGGACAGCTTAGTCACAAGGAAGGGTTGTAATTGCATGCTTTTAGGCAATATTACTGTATGTCTACCAGGTATAACATTACATTCCACCCATGATTTTACCCAGAAGCACATGTTAAATTCTTTGTCTGCCTTGCTGTGTCAGTAGCTGTCAAACACTGTCTGTCTGCTAATAGTCATATGTCAGCCTGTCTACATTTTAAAATATAGTAAGGGTAGGATAAAGAAAAATAGCCCCTAACTTGTAATCGTTGATTAAAGTGGTTCTAAAGGCAGAAGTTTTTTTTTAATTATTACATGTTCTTGGTAGATAAAATATTACCCTATAAAAACTGTGTATTAAATAGAGGATGTGTCCAGAAGTTTAATAAAATGTGGAGGCCTGCTATAATAATAACAGAATACGTGTTAATAATAATTAATTGTGTGATACCTTCAGAAAATAAATGTGATCATCAATTGTTGGAGCATTTTCCAGTTCTTATTTGGTTTTCAGAAACGTTTTCTGTTATGAGACAGATTTCTTTAACTGACTGTGATATTGAGAAAGTCTCTAATTATCCACATTACATAAAATTAATCTCAGTTCTGCATACACTTTATATACAATGTTTGATATATGCTGAACAGTTGTACATACTGCATTTGTACAATGCCATTGCTGGTCACTTATAGTTGATGCTTTGTACAAAGTGTGTGTTATGCTCAATGTTGCATCTCCAGTGACCTAATGCTTTTTTGAGTTAAATTTATTAAAAAAAAGTACCCAGCCTTAAGCCCAATACCTAGTTCTTTCCCTTGGTGAGCTAAAACATGTCACGTGTATGTAAAGTATAACTCACCATGTATTGTCTTAGTAATTGTAAACGTAGCTGATACATCACATTTTCTGTAGCATTATGCCACATCAAATACATCAACATTTGTTCAGAACGTGAGCAAGAGCCAATTATCGTGTTTCATTGGCTGAGCTCCTAGTAAAATGAATGACAAGTGAGGAAATTGAGAGTAAACTTGATACTAATAACTAAATCCCAAGGATTTAGCATTTCATTAACTTAATAGAATTCATACAGCACACAAATAAGTCACTTTGTATGAGTGGTTTATGCTTAGCCTGGACCTTGAGGATACTTCTGTTCTTGTAGCTGTTACAGTCATTAACTTGTTGCCAGAACGTCCAACATAAAAACAATTTAGCTAATTCTAGCGGTCTGGATCAAGGTGCAAAGTAACTGTCATCTTACATCTTATTCTTCTGTTATTATATGATAAAAAATATGTTAAAAACAACTAAATTAAATACATGAGATTTTGTAAGTCATAGCTAAATTAAAGTTAGTTATTAGTGCCCTTCCCACCATTCTGATTTTTGTTTTGGTTTGACATTCCACTTCCTTATCCATTGGCAACAGCCCCTTGAGTGACTCTCATCTACACTTCTGTATTAGGATACAGAATTGTAGATGAGAGTCACTCAAGGGGCTCTTGACTTTTGTCAGTTCCCCATGCTCAGTGTTTATTTCTGTTGGTATTTTGTGAACTGCTTGATTATACCTTGAACTGCTCTTTCCCTATTGCTCCAAGCAATGTGATGGGAAATGATCAACTAACCCCTAGATAATATAATCAAGCATAAAAACCCTGGTCACCTAGATACTGAAACATGCCCATCTGAAAGGTAAATGCTATAGATGAAGTAGCTGCAACAGTAGCCTAAAGCCCCGTACACACGATCAGACCTTTGTCCGACCAAAATCACATCAGAATTCCTACAGAATTCCATCGGAGTAAAAAATAACATGTTCTCTATCTAAACTCCAACGGAATTCCTCGGAATTCCGATGGAAATAATCCGATGGGGCATACACACGGTCGGAATTTTCGATGGAAAAAGTCTGTCTGACTTTTTCCATCGGAAATTCCGATCGTGTGTACGGGGCATTAGTCTCTGAATTGATAAGAGTCCACCCTAACACTAAAATTCCTGCATCTACCGACATCCAGGATCTAACACTAACCTATCTAGCCCTGTAAAGAAGAAATTAGTACACATACCTTTTTTGAAGCCGATCCGGTCTGGTCTCCAGCAGCGGAAGCTCTGCAGAGGACACAGTTGACAATGGCTCTGTAATAAATGGGGAGTAATGTCACCCATAGACTTACTATGGGGCTTCCATTGTTGGCTGTGTCCTCTGCACCCACCTCCACAGCAAAGCCACAGCTGACAGCTCAGTGTGGGATCATGTCGGATCTGCTTAAAAAAGATAGCTATGTTGATTTCTTCTTTACAGGGCTAGATAAGTTAGTGTTAGATTGTGGATGTAAAGATTTTAGTGTTAGGGTGCACTTAACCTTTAATAAGTCAACCCCAAATGTGTCACAAAAATGTAGTGCATCATGACTTGAAAAAGGTTGGGAAACATTCCTGAAAGGAATGCATAAAACGCAGTGTATCCAGTACATATACAGTATATACCAGTGAGTACAAAACTGTTGACCAGGAAGATAAATCATACTAGTTATGCTGGGAAGAGTATAAGAGAAAATACAAATTGGATTTCTAAGAATAAGAAAAAAACATTCTTCTAAGAGCTCTTGAGTTCCAAAACAACCCAGACAGACTGAATTCTTGCCATGTGAGTTTGGTGTAATTCCTGTTTAAATGACAGGAAATTCCATCTATTCTTTTTATTTGTCAGCAAAATAAAAGAATCTGAAACTTTGTAATGTTTCATTATAATCTAGATAAGCGTCACTGAAAAACTGCTGGTATGCGGAGAGAAATATTCCTGTAATAGATGATATTTTTCTTAAAGTTAATTTCTTTAAACATAGACATTCATTTGATCATTTAATAAGATAATTGTTCCGCTTTAAAACAGAAAATTCTGAGCTAATTACCAGCCTTAGCAAAACTCAATCAAAGGCATAGATTTGTGCTTTGCTGTGCTCTAAACCTTGAAATACAAAGTTACACTCCGTAAAATAACACTGGTGCTCACAATCACAGAAGCTATGCCAAAGGGCCAATTTGACTTTTAAATTAAAGATTTAAAAAATGTCATTATAGCTTTCTACCATAGCAGAGCTGAGATTTTCAATAATGAGACCTCAAGAAGCTAAGTGCCATCATTTGTGACCAGCAAAAGACCACAACTCACAAAACAGAGCTAAATCATGATCACTATCTCTATCTATGGGTATTTTTTGGGAAATATAATCTCCCCAAAATGTGATACGTTACATATAAGGTCAATGTCATTGTGATGTATTGTGTTTATATTCCTGATCATCTTCATTCTGACTTGCCCTTTGGCGATCCATAACTTTGTAATCTTTAGCTAGATATAAT
The DNA here is from genome assembly GCF_905171775.1 of Rana temporaria. NCBI lineage: Eukaryota > Metazoa > Chordata > Amphibia > Anura > Ranidae > Rana > Rana temporaria. The sequence continues at coordinate 99,798,311 of NC_053497.1, forward strand.
GGAGTTGATTTACTAAAAGACTAAAGACTATTTACTTAGCAACATAAATATTCACTTTGCAAAGTGAATGTTAGGGAATAAACTGAATCTTTATTTAATTTAAATGCTCAACTGCATGTTTAATTACCCTAATTACCTAATATAAAAGAGAACTAAAGGCTTTTTATCTCTCTGCCCAGACAATATCCGTTATCAGTCCTAAGTTTAGTCATAAAACAGGTCAGTCTCAGAGGGAGCAAATACAAGTGAATCACAGCACACACATCTTTGAAAGATTACCTCACTGTTATATTAAATGAAAGTAGTTATAAAGCCTTAGATATGCCCAGTGAAGCGACTAGTTTCAGGTGATTTACAGAGATGAAACAAATCCTCCTACACAAATTGTACCTGATTATCTGCAGCCCTCTCTTCTCTACAGCCTTCTGAAACACAACAATCAAAGTCTTTTTCTCAGCTCCAGCAGGCAGGCGGTGGGTATCTGACATTACACACTGAATAACATAGAGGGGGGGGCTGAGTATAATCTGAGACCTGAGTGAAGGAATGAACGAACCCCCTTTATACAATCTCATAAGGAGATATGCAAAGCAGAAGCTGACAGTCACCTTCTGTGTGCTGGATGGGGCAAGGCTGTTTCCTGAGTTTCTGTGGTGTTGGCATGACTTGTCAGAAGTGAGTCCTGCAGATAGCAGAGGAATGACAGGGGAGACAGAAATTACAAGTACATACTATAGAGGGATATTCTCTTTTCATTTTTTCATTTCAGAGGGTTACAACTATTTTAATGATTCACTTTCACTAAATAATATTGTATTCTGATAACTGTATGCAAGCAAATATATATAATTATAGTATTCATAATATGAATTGCTTTTTTCATTTTTTATCCTTTATTGACATTATTCCACCTTTACACATAGTCCACACTGTCCAGCAAAACAGACATTCACAGGGGTTTAGAGAAGCTAAAACACTATTAGGGGGGGGGCTCACCTTTTATATACACAATGCACACCCAATTAAATTATGAGAGCATGTAAAATTAAAATGGAGCTTATGTACAATATACTATTTGTTCCAAGTTTTAACCACAAACAGATTATATTTCGTGATAATAGTCCATTGAAAGTGGAAACTTGAATTCTTACAAATTGCCATTCCTGATTGGGTCTCTTAAAAACGAAACTCCCGTCAGATCTAGCAATACGCCTATTTCAAAGAAACCCCAAACTTTAGCTGGATTGGTTCGAATCTTTTTTTTTAAAACAGTGAATCTTTTCTTGACTATACTTCCTTTAAAAAGTGTGCCACACAGGATGCATTTGCTGCAGTTTCCAGTTAATATGACCATTCGTAGCATCTCCCTCTCCTAGAGATGGGTGACTGGTGCTGTCACCACCTTTTTGTAGTATATGCAGGTTCTGATGTACCTATTCTGCATGCAATAGGAGGTTTGGTAACACGCCCCAGTCTTTTCCACCTATTTGTGCTTTGAGCGTTTGATGGGCATCCTCTTAATGTTTTACTACAGTCCCAAAATATCATAGGACATATAGTTCTGGGAGGCGTACCTAACCTAACAGCCCTGGAATGTGACATCGGACACCTCATAGATCCCTAGTTGCAGTCCTAGGAGAGAAACAATGACATTACAGCCACTTTAAATTATACTTATAACAATAACTATAAAAAATAAAAATAGCTATCTTCCTAATTATGTAATATGTACTTTCAACGAATATAGGCCCTCTATACTATGTACTGTAGCATAATTAGAATCACATGGACAAGTCTGCATAGGAGGTCAAGAGGGAGATCGATATCCACTCTGTAAGCCTCTACGGATCATTGGGTGAAAAGCTCTGATATCCTGAGGGTTAACCATAATAAGCTTAGTCTGCTCTTTCCATTAAATCTGCCTTGGTGTAACCAACCATCTACAAGCCCTTTATGCTGCCATTAATTGTTAACTGACTATTACAGTGAATTCTCAGATGCTTAGTCATACAATTTAGATGGTTATGGAAAGGATTATGCATTTATAACCTACACATTTTATTCTTGCAGATATATTATCAATTTAAAATGTGATTGTGTGCCTTTAGGTGACATCTACTGACTTGAAAGTTCTGGTATACCTTTGCCACTTGAATGTTCCAGTTATTTAAATGCTTTCATCACATCTTTTGCCCTGTACACATGATCGGTCAATCCGATGAGAACGGTCTGATGGATTTTTCCATCAGTTAACCGATGAAGCTGACTGATGATCAGTCGTGCCTACACACCATCAGTTAAAAAACTGACCGTGTCAGAACGCGGTGACGTAAAACACAATGACGTGCTGAAAAAAATGAAGTTTAATGCTTCCAAGCATGCGTCAACTTGATTTTGAGCATGCATGGATTTTTAACCGATGGACATGCCTACAAACGATCGTTTTTTTTCTATCGGTTAGGTATCCATCGGTTAATTTTAAAACAAGTTTCACATTTTTTAACCGATGGATAAATAACCGATGGAGCCCACACACGATCGGTTTGATCTGATGAAAACGGTCCATCAGACTGTTCCCATCGGATTGACTGATCGTGTGTACGCGGCATTAGTGTACATTTTCATGTTTTTGCGCGTCCCCATTGTTTAAGTTGTTTGCACTATGTTAGTGTCTAGCAAAAATGCCAGCTCATATTTTGCATTTCCAAATCTATACAAAACATAATTTTTTGTATCAACAGATACATTTCTCAAAACATATAGTTATGGCTAGGAACATCAATTTAAAAAAATTACTAGGTGATGATTGAATAAAACACTATCATAAATTATAACATCTGAAAAGAAGGATATAGAACTGTTTTGTGTGTACAACCACGAGTATAGCACTGATTTTGTGAACTTTTGGGGGTATATTTATAAAAATTGCAATGCCTCAGCATTGGCACAACCGTTGCGCATAATCCCTGTAATGTATGTAATATGTGTATTTCTTCTGATCCATATTGTGAAATATTAAATATTTGTATTCCATTTTACTGCAGAGTTTGCACCAACAGAAATTGTCCAGGTGAAAGCAGAGAACTCCACCCTGCTGGTAGGGGACACACTTAGCCTGCTTTGTGCTGGGGAGGCCCCCTTTAATTCCAGAGTGATTTTGGAATGGGTGCACAATGGAAAGGTAATAATATGAAGAGCTTGTTAATAATGTGTAATTATTAAATGTAGATGGGCGTGTTTTCAGTTGTTTGCTGAATTTCTAGCCAAATATTCTTCTATAAGTATGCAAACTTGAAGGCTAAAATCTGTGATTAAAACAGATTATACCCATGCTGCGTCATGAAGGTGCCCACAACATTTCCCATTTCTAATGTCTGTAGGCACCTTAAGAAATGTGCCAATGACTTGACACATGATGTATTGTTTCTGCTATTTTCACACACTAAAAGATAAATACCACATTCATTTTTTAAGTTAAAATTACTCATGCAGTATTTATCTCACAAGTAGTAAATTTACTTAAAAAACATGCATTTTTTACAGAAAGTGTTAAAAAATATGTAATATATTATGTTTTGGATATTTATCACTTAAATTTAGGATTATTTTTTTTACATGCTAACACTGCACCAGAGGCCGATAATGGTGTAAATAATGAAACTCTGAAATCAATCTGATACACTGTATACATTTAACTTGAACTTAACTGGTCAGTGCAGTTCCCCTCATTGTTATTTTGTACATTGCTAAAATACTGACTGCCTACATCAGGTGATAAATAACTAATGTATGTTTTTTTTTTGTAAAGATCTAGTCCTTTTTTTTTGTGGTATTTACCTCATATTTAATATTTTACTTTGGTGAATTGACTCTCTTATTATCTCATGCGATATTTCAGAAACAATTGTCACGTGAGCTTCATATCGAATGTAGAATCCTTGATCCCACTGTGTGCAGTCATTCAGTGTTGTAGGAATTTTATCTTGTGAAACATTTAGCCCTGGTTCACACTGGAGCATTTTGACATGCGATTTGACATGCCAAATCGCATGTCAAATCAGCAGCCATTGCCGTCAATGGCACCGTCCTAATTGGTGCAACACCGCATCTGCGCTGCAACGATTTTAAAAAGTAGTTTCTGTACTACTTTTTGCTATTTTGGGCTGTAATTTACAATGACATCTGTGCAGAAACCTGCACAGATGTCTCTGAAATCGTGGCCGAAATCGGGACTTTCAAGCAGGAGTGAAATTGTGCCAGTTCAGCTGAACTTGCACGTGTTCATTCTCGCAGCTCAGTGTGAACCTGGGCTTAATCTTACTGATTTTAGGTGAATCCATTGGGATTGGCTCTCTTGAATGATTTAGATGTTTCTTGTTCTCACTACCACACTAGACATAAATATGGTTATTGCCTTGGGGAGGCCATATGTGATACATTTTTGAGGCGATTTCCCCATCTACAGATTCAATGTGGATAAGGGAAACCTCTCACTGTGCTATCGTATTCTGCCAGGCAGGGATCCTTCCCCGCTGGTAGACTACAATGATCAGTGTTGCCAGGTAGAGCCAGCAGCACTAATCATTTAGGAAATAAAAACAGGCTGGCTGGCTGCACACAATTCGATCAATAGATCGACTTGTGTACAACCAGCTAGCCCATACATGGATCAAAATTTGGCCAGTCCCTGCTAAACCGGCTGAATTTTGATCCATGTGTGGCTAGCTGTAATGTAGCCACTGACTTTGTTGTCTGATCCTGCAGATGTCTTTAGGATTGAGGAATGACATCAGGAATATCATAGCCTTTGGAGAAAGATTGGTATAGCAGCTAAGTTACAGTATATAGTAGTTTCCTGGCTATAACAAACTATTGTCTCCCTTATGATATCACTGGTGGTGGAGCCTTTGTAAGCTAGTATGATACAGTCAAGAACGGCTATAATGCAGTCTGTGAAAGCCCAGTTAAAGACTTGCACATTGCAATCTATTTATAGTGTCATGCCCCTGTAGGAATGTTTGTGAGGGATTTTTCCAAAAATAACCTTTTAAAATAACTTTTTCACTCAGTAAGCTTCCAGCTTTTACTCCATGCTTGCAGAGCTGAGTGATAGCCACACCCCTCAGCATGTGATCCTCGCACAGACTTGTATTGCAGGGAAAGGAAAGGGGTGTCTTTGATCAGGTCTTTTACATTACTGAGTGCACTAGGTCTAAGGCTGACCATACATTACATTTTTTTTGTATTATTGTATTCTGACAGCAGGGAGACTTCTCCGCCACCAGAATACACTGAACAAGTGCTGCTGGCTATGGACGGCAGCGTTGATCAATAGAAAATTTCCAACAAGCTGCTTGCAAAAAAGTTACCCCGGTCCTTCTGAACCGTCCGGATTTCGATCCATGTATGGCCGGCTTATCTCTGGTGTCTAATAAACTGCATAGTCCTAATTAGAATCCATGTACAAGTGCTGTGACATGAAAGTACTGATAAGGCTGGGAGAACAGAGGCTTTCCGTGTGAAACCTACAAATCAATGTCACTGAGAGTGAGTTGATGGGTTACTGAGCTGGTGGAGTGCAGTCCAGGCTCATTGCTGCATTATACAGAAAGAGAAGAGCTATGAAGCGTATTGATGACTGTTATCTGTAGTGCATAGAGTGTAATGATGAACTGATGCCAGGAGTGAACAGTGTAAACAGTACAGAAGTTGGGTCACGAATTACAAGGAGGTAATTATGTTGTCTATGGAGAAGCATCACTTTTAAGTTGGAAGTTGCTCCCTTAAAGCCCACCTTGCATTACACTGCAGCCTCAGCCCACTTTTGGGGGTGCTTTCTCCCGATCCCCACATGGGTGCAGTAAGCTCCGCGCACAACTTGGCCATAGTTGGATCTTTTTTTTTTCTTTATCAGCCGGCTTGCTACACATTTGAGGTTGATGACGCAATCCCACCCCCCTCCCCCCATCCATTGTGCTCTTTTATTCTGACAGCAGGACCCCTCCAGTATCAGAATACAGTGATCAGCACTGCATCTGATTGCAGCACTGATCGAATGAAACACTTCCAACATTCCTGTTTGAGATAAAACCGAATGTTGGATCAACTTCTCTCTAAAGGGAAAGGCCGCAGATGGATCAAAAATGCGGCCGGTCCCTTCTGAGATAGCCAAATCCATCTATGGACAGCTTTACTATCAATGACAATAATAACAGATGCTGCAGCTCACAATCATTTTACTTTGTGAAAAGCAGTACAGTTTACTAAGGCCATAGTATGTAATAAATAATTCAGCATAGATACAGTAGATAAACTTTTATATGAGAAGTCAGCAGGAAATATGCATTGAACTATTTTTTTTTTTAGAAAACAATCAGCTCTGTTATGTTTTATCAGGTATTAGAGTCCGAGAAGACCTTCTATTCAACGGATAAGGGACACAAGGGAGAAAGACTTCTGGTTTTTAAAAGCGTAACACTGGCACAAGCTGGAGTATATACCTGCAGGGATTCCATTTATCATCATACGGCTAGAAACATTTCAGTAACTATATATGGTAAGTACATTATCAACCGTTTTTATTTTTTTATAGAAAGCAAATATCTCCATAAATAAAAATAACATTTACAACTGATTTAAATAAGGGGTGGGTTAATCAAATCATGTGCAAGCCTTCCCAAATACAAATATTCCCGCTGGAAAGCCATTTTAAAAGAGCATTGCATCAAGTCCTACCTGCAAAATCCTAATAATATTTAGTGCACAGATACATTCATGTTCTCACTCCTGCCAGTGCTATCTGTGCAGTCTTCACAGGGCTCTATATAGGAATTCTTATGTTTTGTACACACGGCCAGATTTTCAGAGAAAAAAAAAGTCAGAAGGGGCATTACAGTAACATTTGTCTGAATTTTCTCTGCAAGCTATAGACCTGACATTTTTTGCAACTATGAAGAATTACAACATCTCTTATAAAGTGTAGGGAACTTTCATCTTGCAGCCATCAGATATTTCAGATTCACATGCGGAGGACTAAAAATAAAATATGGACAGCCGCACTCCAAAAAACCTTGATGGTTGTCTTTATTTAAAAAAAAAGGGAAAATGCACTACAAGTCACAGCACACAACACGGGAGTAAAACATCTGACGCGTTTCGCATAGCTATGATTAAGCACTAATTTATAGTGAAAAATGCTTCAGCTGTTTTACTCCCGTGTTGTGTGCTGTGACTTGTAGTGCATTTTTCCTTTTTTTTTAATAAAGACAACCATCAAGGTTTTTTGGAGTGCGGCTGTCCATATTTTCTTTTTCCATTTGTTGCCTTGTGCATTGCCAGCACCCTTGATCTCCTGAGACCATACTGATCATCCTAACACAATCCACCTGGATCGGTAACTTTCTTTCTTTCATTGCGAAGGACTAGCAGGTAGACGCAAATAGAACTTGTTAGAAAAAACATATATAATTATTATTATTAGTATTAGTTAGGTACCGTATTTATTGGGGTATAGCGCGCTCCCGCGTATAGCGCGCACCCCTAAAGTTGGCCAGAAATTCCTGTGGAAAAAAGGATTTTGTACTTACAGTTTTGGTGTTTTGCGCTGCGTCCATCGGCGGCCTCGTCGGGTCCGACGTCCGTCTGCGGCTTCGGGTGTCCTCTTTGTCGGGTCCGGCGTCCTTCTGCGGCGTCCTCCTCGCTCGTTTCCCGCTTTCCCGCGCCGAGTTTGAATACTGCGCCGGCATATACCGAGCGCAGTACACTCGGGCAGGCTCGGCTACTGTCGCGCTCACGTCCTGGACGTCCAGGACGTGAGCGCGGGAGGAGCCGAGACTGGCCGACTATACACGAGTGTACTGCGCTCGGTATATGCCGGCGCAGTTTTCAAACTCGGCGCGGGAAAGCGGGTATCGGTGTATATCGCGCACCCACGATTTTGCCCTGATTTTCAGGGCAAAAAAGTGCGCGGTATACGCCGATAAATACGGTACTTATATAGCGCCGTCAATTTACGCAGTGCTTTACATATACAATGTACATTCACATCAGTCCCTACCCTCAAGGAGCTTACAATCTAAAGTCCCTAACATTCTCCTCCCTCTCCCCTGTGATGTGACTTTAGACTTTAAACTCTTAATTTTCGGAATATCTTCGGCATTTGTCCTGCCACATACTGTACATGTCTTTTTTGCCTTCTTTTCTCTGTTTATTACTTAACATAATTTATACGTTTTTTCTGCTGAGTTTTTTACCCTTTTATTAATATTGGGAGCTCTAGCTATTTATTAACCTTATTATAGTACTGTCCTAAGAAGTGTGTTTGATGTTGTTTTTAAAATATTGGTTTGGGTTATAATGTTTAGATTTAGTGTTTGTATTTATTTTTACTATCTTTTCACATCTTTGAGCTTTGATCCCTGTGTCTCCGGCTAGTACGATTTTGTGGAGCTGGGCACACACTGATAATATTGTGCTAGAAAATACGATGTAGAAAATGATCAGAGGCAATGAAAAGTTACAAAATGTAAAACTAGAAAAGTAGCAATTGTTCAGGAAAGAGAACATTCCCAGTCACCTTTGATGTTCATCACAACTTTTTATATTACAAGTAAAACATACAAAACGACATCGTCTAGGGTCATTTTAAGAGATTTCTTGAATTCTTCATCAATCTGTTGATAGAAAAGAACTAGATGGTACAATTGTCCATTTTCAAGTGGCAGCAGCTGAATTCCATTAGCAGAATGTGGAACACTAACAGCCTAGATGTGAAATCCATCCACCATCCTCAACAATTCCTCAGACCAAATAAGCAAACTTGCTACATTCCTCTTCTTTATATCAGATGAGGCCGGGTCCACCATTTTATACAGTCAGGAAAATAAAACAAACAAGAGCGGGCTTCTCAGGCACAAAGATAGGAATCACTGTAAAAACAAAAATGGCTTTCCTTACTGGATCTGTCACCTGAAATGTTTATTTTAAAGGGGTCTAGGGTGACTGTTACTTTATAGCAGCCACCCTGGGCTTTTTCTTCTCACACTCCTAACTTTATTTTTTAGGAGTTGAGATTTTCTTTCTCACCTTATTATTCCCATACATTAACATTCTTTCTGAAAATTATAACCTCTGTGCCTTGAACTCACTTGATTATTATTACAATCCAACAGCACACACATGAAATATATGCCACATGCATGAAAACACTCTAGATTGTCTGTAATAAGATTTTTTTTATTTTTTATGTTAAGATCCCTTTCACACTAATGCCGCGTACACACGACCATTTTTCATGACGAGAAACATGCAATTTTTTAAATTGGTCTTGAAAAACGGTTGTATGTATGCTTCAGAGCATTTTTCTCGACAAATTGTTTTTAGAACCTGCTCTGAAAAACGTTGTGTGTACGCTTTTACGAGCGTTTGTATGCAAGGCATGCTTGAGAGGAATCATGACAAATCACATCGAGAAAAACTTAGTTTTTTGCATGACATGAATAACAGTCGTGTGTACGTGGCATGAGGCTTTTTACAGGCGCTAAAGGGCTAAAAATAGCGTCTGTAAAGCGCCTAAAAAATGCCTCCCCGCTTTCACACTGGGGCGCTGCGTTGGCGGGACGTAAAAAAGAGTCCTGAAGGAGCAGCATATTTGAGGCCCACCGCCCCTGCCCATCGAAATGAATGTGCACTGCTGGCAAAGCTCCTACAAAACGATTCAAAGCGCTTCGGCAGCGGCGTTACACATGCAAATTTAACCCTTTCACTAGTGGGGGTTAAAAGCTCCCTGCTAATGGCCGAATAGCACCGTTAAAACGCTGCTAAATTTAGCTGCGCTTTACTGCCAACGTTGCCCACAGCTCATCGTGAAAGGGCTCTAAGAGCTTTTGATCATAGGTATTCCGTGTTAATTTTGTTGACTAAATTAACACTATTTTAGTCAATTAAAATATGACTAAAACTCTCTCTCCGGCCCTTTTTGCCCTTGCCATTGAACCGGTGGCGGAGGCCCTCCGCTCCTCACCACTTATTAAAGGTCTTCGTGTGGGCTTGCTGGAGGAGAGGGTGGCCTTGTACGCGGACGATATGCTACTATTCCTGAATGACGCTGGTCCCTCGCTGAAAGGCGCACTGACTGTGCTGAACACGTTCGCCTCGGTCACTGGGCTCAAGGTGAACTGGTCCAAGTCGCTGCTCTTCCCGATTGACCAGGCGGCCAGATCCACCTCCCTGCCCGATAACCCGCTCTGTTGGGTTAGCTCATTTAAGTACCTAGGGGTGCATGTCTCTACCGTGGCCACCGATTTTATCTCGCTTAATCTATCCCCAGTCCTACTAGAGACTAAGTTGGGGGCATCTACTAAGCTGCTGAAAGAAAAATAGTATAGTATATATATATATATATAGTATATAGCAGTGATGGCGAACCTTTTTGAGCCCGAGTGCCCAAACCGCGACACAAAACCAATTTAATTTTTTCAAAGTGCCAACATGGAATAAATCTACCAGCGGCTCTGTACAGGAGGATAGGACTGATCATCCCTTTGAATGAGCCCTAAGGGACCAACAACCTTACCATTGTGTCCAGATAAAAAACCTTTGTGCTTTTTCAAAGGAGTGCATTGTGCTCAAAATACAGGGATGGGATGGATCAGGTATGGGATTCTAAGAATACAGGGATGGGATGGATCAGAGATAGGATGCTCAGAATACAGGGATGGGATGGATCAGGGATGGGATTCTCAGAATACAGGTATGGGATTCTCAGAATACAGGGATGGGATGGATCAGAGATGGGATTCTCAGAATGCAGGGATGGGATGGATCAGGCATGGGATTCTCAGAATACAGGGATGGGATGGATCAGAGATAGGATGCTCAGAATACAGGGATGGGATGGATCAGGCATGGGATTCTCAGAATACAGGGATGGGATTCTCAGAATACAGGGATGGGATGGATCAGAGATGGGATTCTCAGAATACAGGGATGGGATGGATCAGGCATGGGATTCTCAGAATACAGGGATGGGATTCTCAGAATACAGGGACGGGATTGATCAGGGATGGGATTCTCAGAATACAGGGATGGGATGGATCAGAGATAGGATGCTCAGAATACAGGGATGGGATGGATCAGGCATGGGATTCTCAGAATACAGGGATGGGATTCTCAGAATACAGGGATTGGATGGATCAGGGATGGGATTCTCAGAATACAGGGATGGGATTCTCAGAATACAGGGATGGGATGGATCAGGGATGGGATTCTCAGAATACAGGGATGGGATGGATCAGAGATGGGATTCTCAGAATACAGGGATGGGATTCTCAGAATACAGGGATTGGATGAATCAGGGATGGGATTCTCAGAATACAGGGATGGGATTCTCAGAATACAGGGATGGGATGGATCAGGGATGGGATTCTCAGAATACAGGGATGGGATGGATCAGAGATGGGATTCTCAGAATACAGGGATGGGATGGATCAGGCATGGGATTCTCAGAATACAGGGATGGGATGGATCAGAGATAGGATTCTCAGAATACAGGGATGGGATGGGATGGATCAGGCATGGGATTCTCAGAATACAGGGATGGGATGGGATGGATCAGGCATGGGATTCTCAGAATACAGGGATGGGATGGATCAGGCACGGGATTCTCAGAATACAGGGATGGGATGGATCAGAGATAGGATTCTCAGAATACAGGGATGGGATGGATCAGGCATGGGATTCTCAGAATACAGGGATGGGATGGATCAGAGATAGGATTCTCAGAATACATGGATGGGATGGGATGGATCAGGCATGGGATTCTCAGAATACAGGGATGGGACGCTCAGAACACAGGGCCCTTCCCAACAAAGCATTGTCCTCTGCCCCCTTCACATCCCCCCCACATACACAGCAGTGTCCTCTGCGAGCCCTCACCTCTCCCTCCCTCACCCATAGCACTGTCCTACCTGTGCATGTGTTCAGCCAAAGTCCTCCATATTGCCATGCTTCAGTGCTCAGTGCTGGAGGCCCGGCCTGCACAGGAAGCCGCTCTCCTATTGGCTGCCCAAGTCCAGGAAGGGAGGATCATTCTTCTCTTCCTGGCTTTTCAGAGGCATTGCGCGCTGCTTACAGCAGACACTCCCTCTGTGTTATTTCCATTGGGCTGCTTTAGTGTATGCAGGGAGGGCTTTACAAACATCTGCCGTCCCACTGCCCGATCGCATTAATGATAGAAAGGGAGCCGGCTACTCCGCGCCCGCACGAGTGAAAATAACTGCATTGCTGGGGGATTCCCTCTCCTATCCTGGGAGCCTGCTGAGTGCCCACAGAGAGGGCTTGGCGTGCCAGCTGTGGCACGCGTGCCACAGGTTCGCCATCACTGGTATATAGTATAGTACCCTAATATTTAATGTGGGTACTATATTCAGGTAATATGTGCAATGGCATTACAGCCAATAGAAGTTTGCAGTTTTTTAGTTTTTTTTTATACTTTGAAGTTGCATTTCTGTTTGACAAAAAGCAATATTTTTGTTTGTTTATGAAATTTGGTTTTATTTATAAAGACGTAATATATCACAGAGGCTAAATCTGCGTCTGTAGGTACTGTACTGTAAATATCTCCTAAACTTGCACCGTTTAGGAGATATTTACTATATACGCCAACACTGACGTCGTCTGCGCATTCGCTCTGAAGAAATGGCTGCCCGTGCCGTTCCTTTAGGACCCTGTGCTGTGACCGGTGCCTCCTGCGGGCATGCGTCGGAGTGACGTCATCGTGGCTCTGGCCAATCACAGTGCCGCAGCCTGCAAACTCGGAAGAAACGCCGGGGAATATGTCAGCCGTCTCAGCGGTGCAAGGGCGCGGCTGAGATAGCTTTGTTCTAAGGTTCATAATGAGCTAGTATGCGATGCATACTGCATGCATGCATATTGTCTTCCAGGTTTTTTTTTTCTTTTTTTTACAGGGTTTACAACCTCTTTAATACCATAAACAATAACATGTTATTAGATTTTTACTCCAGGAGTATATAATGAGTTTCTAGAGAAATGCTTAAATAATGCATTACAATGTAACTAAACCCATTAGATTTTAGTCGACTAAAATATACTGGAGATTTTAGTTGACTAAACTACAACTAAAACTAAATCAAAATTTGAGGCCAAAATTAACACTGTTGGTATTTGGATCTAGAACTATTTTTGCCAATTTTTTTAACACTTTTTAAGCTAAAAGTTGCAGTAATGGCAGATATAAAAGACACAACTAATGAAGCTCGATATTATTACATTATTAAAGGTGTTTTTTTTAATGCAAGCTGTGTATGTAAGTATAATAATTTTATTTGATAGCAGCCTATTGCCATCTACTATGCATTAGAAATCAGACTTGGCAAGGGAGAACTAATACAAGTAGCTAGTCAGCTGTGCTGGTAACAAGGGATGTTCTGATAAGGAGAGAGCAGAGTGACAAAGAGGTCAGCTCTCTGGAAAGAGGGGAAGGGGCAAAACCTGTAGGTGTTACTTAACTGAAGCAGAGAAAAATCATGCCCCGAGTTTTCTTTTTATTCTTGTTATGTCTATTCTTTAGAAAAGCCTTTCTTGTACATTCGTCCTCCAAAGAAACATTTGTATGAAGAAAAAGAAGGTGATGAACTGAAATTATTGGTTAAAGTCAAAGCTTTTCCACCTCCACAAAGCAACTGGTGAGTCATGACTTTGGGGGGCTGTGAGTAAAAAGTAGATTTGTCATATATCAATGTGCATTATCTCTTCATTTCTAAAATAACCTTTGAATTTGAAGAGGGTCATATTTTGAGGAATATTTTTATATAAGTGAGGAGTGTAGCATGTAGTCACAAGGGTACTTGTGGTCATGTCAAATATAAAGAAAACCACCCAAACAATGGTTCATATATGAGAGGTTCACAGTGTTTCCTGTTGACTTTCAAAATGATATGGTGCAGTGATTATAATCTCTGCAAGTAATTGTTAGGAGGGAAAGCTCTCATGTGTTTGTCTAAATGTAAGATAGGGACTTTGGTTGGTGCCTATACACGATTAGTAAAATGACCTTCAGATGCTGATGCTGTAAAAAATGAATTGTTCACAAATTTAATGGCAAGCAAATTGATGAATTACCTACTGTTGAGTAGGCATGAGGAAATGTATCTAGGTTCGGTTTGCCGTGCCCATTGTGAAGTCCGTAAATTGCGAACTTAAATACAAACCCCAATCAAGTCTATGAAAAGTGAATCTTAAATATCAATACTGTCTATTTTCAAGGCTAATAGGAAAGATATTGTTAAACAAAGGGCATGGGGAGCTGGGCACTGCCCTGGGGGAAATGTACCAATGCAAATATTTTTTTTTACAATTTTTGAACAGCATGGATGGAGTCACCCTTTATCGTGAATTCAAGGACAATCCTTTCCTTTACATGCTTGGGAGATGCCTGTATAATTCTCATGGACAGCATCAGAGACACCTGTTCTGGCATTGCATACTTTGCATGAGTAATACTCATCTTTACTTTTACATTATTGCTTGGCTTAAATACAGCAGAAGCATCCCAGGCTGATTCTTTACAAGTTAAAAAAAAACCTTTTAAGATAGAGGGGAAGGCAAATAACAAATCCCCCATTCTAAGCCACCTGGCCTAATCCAGAGACCAGTAAAGGCTTTGTTATTAGTTGATTGCTGAATCATTGAATAGCTGCAATATTTTTCCATGTCTGTCAACTGTAAGCAGGTTGTGTTCATCGCAAGCCAAACCTTTACGCAAACCCAAAGCTCATTAATGATGTTGACCTGTAGATTGTTCGAGGTGCTGAGAGACTGTAGAAAAAAGGTTTAAAGGGAATTTATTGTCTTGTTAATTGTTTTTAGATATATATACTGTCAGAAGCATAACTAGAACCTTCAGGGCCCCGGTGCAAGAAACTATAAAGAACCCCCCTCCCCCGACCACCCGGGCTCTTTCTATCGGTCCAGGGGCCCTTCCCATCTGATCTCAGGCCCTTTTCTCCCATTGCAGGTCCCATTCTGTTCTGTAGCATGCCCCCTTCCTGCCATTTTGAACCCCCCCCCCCAAAACAACCGATTCCCCATCCACACACTGAAGCCTCGTACACACGACCGAGAAACTCGACGGGCGAAACACATCGTTTTCCTCGTCGAGTTCCTTGTTAGGCTGTCGAGGAACTTGACAAGGCAAGTTTCTCCATTCCTGTCAAGGAAATAGAGAACTTCCTCTCTTTTTGGCTAGCGAGTTTCTTGACAGTTTACTCGACGAAAATGTACACAAGACCAGTTTTCTCAGCGAAAAAAATTCTTGCTGGGTTTTGCCGAGAAACTCGGCCGTGTGTACGAGGCCTCAAGGTGGATGAGGGAATCCCTCCCGCTAAATTATTGTATTCTGACATCGGGGAGACTTCCCCACCGTCTGAATACAATAATCAGTGCTGCCAGCTATAGACAGCGGCACTGATCCTTCAGGGAAAAACAGAACATGCTGGTTGTACATTTGGTAAATCGACTTCTGTACAACCAGCCTGCCCATACATGGAACAAAATAACGCCAGTCCCTGCTGAACCAGCGGAATTTAGATCTATCTATGACCGGCTTTTGTCTATTAGTTGGCCAACCTATTGAAATCAATGTGGCTGATATTTTAAAAGTTGTTAAGTATATTATAAAGAGCCATTGTACTAGCTAATTTACATTTCTAGTAACTAATGTATACATTTCTGCATTTATTTGAGTGTATGTAAACCTTAACATTGAACTTCTCTCATTTGCTCCCTTTTGCCCTGTTACATTTGCCATTGAAACATTTTGTTATATCTGTTTGGCAAATGCAAAGAAAAAAATAACTGTTGATCCTGTGAGATACACTATATTGTCAAAAGTATTGGGACACCTGCCTTTACACGCACATGAATTTTAATGGCATCCCAGTCTTAATCTTTAGCGTTTACTATTCAGTTGTTGCACCCTTTGCAGCTATAACAGCTTCAACTCTTCTGGGAAGGCTGTCCACAAAGTTTAGGAGTGTGTCTATGGGAATGTTTGACCGTTCTTCCAGAAGCGCTTTTGTGAGGTCAGGCACTGATGTTGGACGAGAATGCCTGGCTCGCAGTTTTCACTGGTTGAATTTGGGTTGAGGTCAGGCCAGTCAAGTTCCTCCACCACAAACTCACTCGTCCATGTCTTTATGGACCTTGCTTTGTGCACTGGTCCAAATCAGTTGGTGGAGGGGGGATTATAATGTGGGGTTGTTTTTCAGTGGTTGGACTTGGCCCCTTAGTTCCAGTGAAGGGAACTGTTAAGGCGTCAGCATACCAAGACATTTTGGACAATTTCATGCTCCCAATTTTGTGGGAACCATTTGGTCCCTTCCTGTTCCAACATGACTACGCACCAGTACACAAAGCAAGATCCATGAAGACATAGATGAGCGATGTGCATTCTGTTTGTGCTGACCTCTCAGGCCCCTTTCACACATGTGGACCGTATGTCCACTTTTTCATCCATCCATTTACGGATGAAAAAGGGACATACATTAATCACTATGAGATAGCGGGGAGTCAGCGGATGAACATCTGCTGACACCCGATCTCATCGGTGTCCGCAATGCTCCGATTCTGCAGGCAGAGGAAAATCCTATTTTTCCATTGTCTGCAAAACGGATCAGGTGAACACGGTCCTGTTCATCTGATCCCCCCATAGGGGAGAGCGGAGGTCTGACAAGGTGGTCCCTGCACAGTGTGCGGGGACTGTCCTGTCATCTGCCAGCTCAGCGGGGATCAACGGAGCGATCCCCGCTGAGCAAACGGATATGAAAGAAATGGATCCCTACGGGATCTGCATGTCTGAAAGGACCCTTATCAGCATTGTTTTCATTTCTTTCTGTAGACTACAGCTCTGTAGTCCTGTTCTAGGGTTACAATGCTGCTCCTACATAGATACACTTCAGTGAATGTGTTGTTACCCAAGGACAAAAGTTATTGCAGCCCCCACATCTGGGGACTGGTAAACTGCAATATATTACATTTGTGTACTTGGGCTCAATTTTGCTTTAAAGCGGAGGTTCACCCAAAAATCAACTTTCTGCCAATAGATCCAGCATACTGCTGACATCTGCAGTATGCTGGTTTTTTTTTTTTGGTACTTATCGTTTTATCAGCGTTGTTATCCGGCTCCGAGCAGGGATTCCTTCGGGGAATAGGTGTTCCTAAGCCAAGCGGATTTTAATGACGGGCTGCTAAAGCGCGTCACGCCTTCCGAAAATACCCGAAGTGACACTCGAGTGTTTACGTCGCCTGCCATGTAGAGCTGACTGCGCAGGCGCCGTAAACACTCGAGCGCCACTTTGGGTATTTTCGGAATTCGTGACGCGCTTTAGCAGCCCGTCAATCAACTCTGCTTGGCTTAGGAACGCCTATACCCGGAAGGAATCCCCGCTCAGAGCTGGATAACAACGGCTGATAAAACGATAAGTACCAACAGCATACTGCAGATGTCAGCAGTATGCTGGATCTATTGGCAGAAAGTTGATTTTTGGGTAAACCCCCGCTTTAAGTAACAAAGCTGAAACAAAGCTGAAACACGTCCTTTCTGAACATAAACCAGGCTGTATTAATATGAATACAAATCTAAAATGTGAAATGTTTATGAAAACTACACTTTTTTAGTTGGAAATTGGTAATAAGGGAAATTAGCAAAAAAGTCTAAAAGTGATTCCATGCTATATGTCATTTGTAACTGGAATGGTGACAATGCTACTCGTACTGTCTGCACCTAGGAAAGTGCTGCAAGCCACCATTGTATTCAGGTTTGGCTTGTGGCTTGATCTTCGAGTTTTCTTGGATTAAGGCCAGTATTATTAGGACAAACAACATAGGGTGAAGGGAATTCTTTTTAGACTCCTTGTATAAATGCTGCCTTGGGAGTTGGCCAGACTAGAGTATGTAGAGAAGAAGGTTAGAAAAGACATGCACTCAGCACCAAATTATGTTAAGTAGAAAGGATTTAATATTGTAAACTGTGGTTCTAAAGAGCAAACAAAGAAAAAGGCATCTGAGAGATGAAACAGTGTGCTCCGGGAATTAGTGACAGCTGGTCAGAGCTGTTTGTTTTTTGTTTTTGTTTTTTATTATTTTTCTTTCCATCAGCTAAAGTAAATAGCTTATGAAATGAAAACTACCTCCAAAAATCGATAACTTTTTAAATAATTATTTTTTTCTTCTCACAGGTTGAAAGATGGCAAACTAATAGAAAAGAACAGTACCTGTTATAAGACAAATGCAGAAAAACACAGCTTGTTTATAAAGAACTTAGGAGAAAATGACTCTGGAATTTACACTATACAAGTAGTCAATACTCAACATAATCTGAATGACAGTTTCAGCTTCAAAGTGAATGTCCTTGGTAAGTGCTCATCACATTCCTTATATATATACATCAGTGTTAGTCCCCCATCAGTATCTGGACCACAATCCATTTAGAAACTAACTAACTATAATTACATAGTAGAGATCAATATGAACTATAAATGTAACTCCAATATCCATTAAGATGCATCAATCTGCATAGATCAATGCAAGCTCAACACAACAGCACATAGAAAGCAATTATTTTTATGTACCCTGTTCACAACACTGCGTTGAGGTGCGATGCACTGCATAATTTTTTTTTTTACAATGCTCAATGCATTTCACCGCACATTTAGCATGTCATTATTTTGTGTATGTGAACTGTATGCAGTGCATTAACTTGAATGAAGATTCATTTTGGGACTTTTTCAAAAAGTGAACGATGCAATGCACTTAAAGTGGTTGTATAACCAATTTTTTACACTTTTACCTACAGGTAGGCCTATAATAAGGCTTACCTGTAGGTAAAATGTATATCTCCTAAACCTGTACAGTTTAGGAGATATTCCCTATGCATGCAGCCACTGACATCACGGTGTATGCACTCTGAATGCCCCAGCTGAAGTTCTGGCAGCGTTCCCGGACCTTGCCGGGAAGAAAACTCCCACGCGCGTGCCACTCACAGAGCTGGAGCCGCGAACCCGGAAGACACGCCAAGGGCAAGATGTCAGCTCCCTCGGCGTGGACCAGGCTCCGATACAGGGGGCTTTGTTCTGAGGTAAGTATTTCATAATGAGCTAGTATGCCCTGCATACTAGCTCATTATGTCTGCGTTGCAAGGTTTTTTTTTTCTTTAAATGTGCGGGTTTACCGCTTTAAAGAGTAACTTTTGTTGAGAAACAAATCCCCCTCTGGGTAATCTATGTACATTGCAAGAATTTTAACAAACTTTGTTGTAGATTCCTACCTTTTGTTATTCTGAAGAAATCCGTGTATATGTCTGTGTTTGTGTGGTAAGTGAATATAATAGGAGTGGTTTCATAATTATCAATCAGTTGCTGCACTTACAAGGCTCTAGGGAGGAAAATGTTATGGTCTGCATCACTTTGATTTCCTGTTGGGAGTATCTCACCAAAATTTTTTTTTTTTTGCGGGGGATGCCTGATATCTGACTTGTATCTTGTGCAGACTTCTGGTAAAATCAGTGAGCCAATCATACAAGCAGGAAATTATGTTTCTGGGGTGTACAGAACACCTCCAGGTAGCCATTAGACAATTCATTTTGGTTCGAATACAAATTGGGACAAATTTTTGGTTATGAAATGAAATCGTAACAAATAGTACTGAATTTAGTTGAAATCTGTTAAAATTTGTTTTGTTTATTCGTTTTCTAACAAATTATAACTTTTGAGAACAACTATAATTTGGATCGGTCGAAAAAACGATCGACCGTTTTGAAATCTGTGTGAAGAAATAGCTGGTTGTTAAAGCGGAGGTTCACCCATGGAGAACACATTTTCCCCATAGCTGGATGCTCGTTTTGTCTAGGGGAATCGGCTATTTGTTTTAAAATATGATCCGTACTTACGAGATGCATCTTCTCCGTCGCTTCCGGGTATGGGCTGCGGGACTGGGCGTTCCTTCTTGATTGACAGTCTTCCGAGAGGCTTCCGACGGTCGCATCCAACGCGTCACGATTTTCCAAAAGAAGTCGAACGTCGGTGCGCAGGCGCAGTATAGAGCCGCACCGACGTTCGACTTCTTTCGGCTACTAGTGACGCGATGGATGCGACCGTCGGAAGCCTCTCGGAAGACTGTCAATCAAGAAGGAACGCCCGCTCCCGAAGACCCATACCCGGAAGCGACGGAGAAGATGCATCTCGAAAACGGGTAAGTACGGATCATATTTTAAAACAAATAGCCGATTCCCCTAGACAAAACGAGCATCCAGCTATGGGGAAAAGATAAAAAAAAACACAAATGGGTGAACTCCCGCTTTAAGCAGCGGGCCGGCCACCCGCGTCCTTAACAACCATGAGTCATCATCTGTTAGCTGGCTTCCCCAGGCAATTGGTGCCATTCTTTTCTTTACATTCAACTGTCAGTGGGGAAGTCCGCTGACAGATTATGGCTCATGGTTATTGTTAAGGATGCGGCAGCCGATTTCCCGCCCCGCTGCTTAAAAAACAGCTATTTTATTACACAGAATTCAAATCGGTTGATAGTTTTCTGACCAATCTGAATTCTAATCATTCTGAAGAGTTGGAATTTGTTAGAAAATTTATAAATTAAACAAATTTTAATGAACACTAAACAAAATTTTACGTAAAAACTAAATGAAACTAATCAAATTCCGAAACCAAACTAAACAAATTTCATAGCTAAACGAAATTAGTAACATAACGAATCTATCTGAAACGAAACAAAACAAATTTTCCAGTTCTGCACATGTCTAGTAGCCATATAGTATTGCATTTTACAGAAAATTACAGAGCTGCAGATTGAAAAGGAAAGGTAATTTTTAATAGCATTCAATTACAATATGACTTGAGTCGCAATTGTATATGCTTCATTGTTTTTTTTTCTTTTCTTTTTTTTCTTACAAAAGTTGTCCTTTAAGTAATACACCACATGATCCCTCACTGCTTTTACACAGTGTACACCAGTGCACATGCTTTCTAGCGTGTAGGCTACTGTGAAAGAGCCCTTTGGAAATTACAGTAAATGTATTATTAAATTTGCAGTTTTCAATAATAAAAAAAAAGTAAACATGAAAATGAGAAATAAAATCTGTGTGAAAGTCCTTTTAGTTTCAGGAAGGTTGCAAAGCAGTCCCAGATTTGAAACAGTTTGGGACCCATAGGTATGACTAAATCGATTTGGGGGAGTCAGAACTCATAGCAAACCTTCTGTCACAGGTGACCGGGGACTGCTGGCCATATTTAGGAATTGAGGGGCCTCCTGCGGCAAGGGAACTTGATAATAGATGCATCGTAGAAATCCAGGGCAGAGCAGGAATGGAAATCTGAACATAGTGCAGACACAGAAAGCAGGTACAGGGTTAGAAGGTAAAATAAAAGCATAACTTGCTATTAGCTGGGGGTAAAGGTGAAACGTCCCAAGCAATAAGATTCCCTGCACCCTGGCTGACACTAAACAAGACCCAGTCGAGGATCCACCAATGGTCAGCTAGCAGGATTGAATAAGGATAGCACTTTTAATGCCACAGGGGGTTGTGTGCCAAGAATCCCCTCCCTCTGTAACATAACTGGCACAATGCTATTCAGATAATGAAAGTAGGGTCCAAATAATGAAATATAGTATTTAGGACAGCAACATCCCAGGAACATCCTCCCTCTACTTGGAGGGGCCCCACTGCGCGAAGAAAACATTAATTTATTACAAACATTCATTTATTATGATGTACATTATTAGAGCATAGATTTACATTAGTGACTGTCAGCCATATGGAAAGTAAATCAAATTTGGAATTTTTATTAAGTACATTTTAGGGAATGCATAGTAAGCAGTAGTTCAAAATGCATCTTGTTGGCAACAAGCAGGTATAATTTGTCATGTTAGAGCCAGGAGTGGTCATGTCCAGAGGTGACACCCAACCAGTAATAATGGCAGGATTAAAGCTTAAAAGTGAAGCCCAAGCTCTAGTCATGGTTTTCCACTCCCAGAGATGACCTAAAGGGAGGCATAAAAAAAATATCACCATGACTGAGCATGTTAGTGCATCAAAGTTAGATCAGGTACCTAAAAACACGAAAAATACAAAACAAGCAGAAATAGTACTGGAACCCAGCATCATTCATGAGTGATTTAAAATGTTGCTAGGGGATAGTTACTTTGTGCCAACAATCTAATAGTATGAGAAATGTTAATAAGGCATGAGAAGAATGAGCACATTATCATAAATCAAATGCTAAACAGTAGACAACTGAACCAAAACAGTTCTGTCAATAATAGTAGAGGCAACAGAAACAAAACAGTTCTCGAACAGGAACATCCTAGACCAGATAGGTCAGATTTGGGTGAAAAGAAACAGATAGAATGACAGCCTTCCTGGGAATACCATGCTTAGTAGCCCAGGGCAGTTCGAGTCCTCTTAAGTAACATTGAAAAAAGTGAAGTGGTTGGGAATGGAGAGCAAAATTCTGCACTGCCTGCATTAGCCTTTTTATTGTGTAGTAATGTAAGTGGACTATATTATGTACATCCCCTATAGTAAATAAACAAACAAAATAAACACAAAGACAAAAACAAATTGTACAAACAGTAATAAAAGTTAAAATGTGAAAAAAATGCCAAAAAGAGAACAGGAAAAGGTACAGGTTAACTCCAACTAGCTACAAGGGGTCAATACAGCATTAATTATGATAAACTTAGAACAATCAATATATATTTTTACTTTAGGGTTTAAAGGAGCAGCTTGTATGGTAAAGAAAATACTGTAGATACATTAAATTAGCTGAAAGACACAGCTAACCACAATGTATCAATTTCATTTACAGTCTATGAAACTTTGAGTTGTTACCAGTGTCTTGTATTTCTACTAGATCAGTGTTTTCAACCTTGTTCCAGTCAGGGCGCCCTTAAAAGTATTTTCTTAGTCTCGGGGCACCCCAGTCTAAGGCTTGGTTCACATTAAAGTGTGTCGGAAACGCATGCAAGATCACATGTGTTCCCCACATGCAGACAAATGTACTGATCTTTAACAAACGTGCAGGAGTCCCACACATTGGCAAACATGGCATGTTTTAGGGTGTGCTAAATTGGTGCACTTTTAAAAAGTAGGTGTGAGAGTTCTTTCCCTGGTTTTCTGTGGGTAGGGCAGCTCATTCACTTCAATGGACCTATTTACATTTTAGCAGAGAAGCAGGAGCTAGGTCTGATCTTTGAATGCCCTTCTCAACCAGGACGCAGCGGCACCCCTGACAAACATTGATGGCTCTCCACCCTGGCTGAGAAAAGCTGTACTAGACCATCAGAGCCTCTGTTGTCAAAATGACAGATGCCTCCGACAACCACATACATGGGCATATATCAAAGAATGTCCTTAAATGGTTAAAAAGTTTGTTGTAAACTAAAGATATTATTCTTGTTGGAGGGGGGTTACATTTGAACTTACCTCCTTTAATTTCTTTGCATTTGAAAACTTTACCAAAAACTTGTTGAAATAAAAATAGAATAAACATATTATAAACATAATTCAAAATTAAAACATCATTTTTTTTATAGGAAAATGTAAAACAAAATGTAACTTGAAACTGACTGAAAATCATAATATTGTTTCGCAAGCTTCAATTTCTTTAGTAAACTTCCAAACTAAGTATTTAGATATTTCTTATGAGGCACTACCTACAGCATTAGGATAATGTTATATTTTTTCTATAATTTTAAGACTGATTTGCCTTGATGAAACAATTATAGGACCATAATTCATGAACCACCTACAAATGTCACTTTTGGCAAAGCCAAACAAGACAAGCAATAGTAGCCAACTAGATCTTTGCATAATATTAAGGCACTGTAAGCAGTTAAGCACATGTTTCATGTGATTCAGCATACTGACAACTGCTGTTTTTTACTGTGTAATGAATCACTGGTAATTTCAAGTCTGTTAACAGGAGTATAATATTTATACTATAGCCAGGTTAAGAAATCACTAATGTAGATTTGGCTGTAGTTAGTTACTACGATCTGATTGTGGGCCCTGCGTTTTGTTAGGTCCAGGACATGTGGCCCTTTAGCCTTTTATTAAAATGGCAGAGATGATAAATTATGAAGATGATGTGGATACTTCCCAGAGTTTGCTCTGGATCACATTAGTGACATAAAGAAAGTTTAGATAAACAGCCTATGATTTTTTTTGTTTTTAACAATCCTTATACTTCAAAACTGGCCATGTAATTGAATACACTTGTATAATGATGGTGATAAGGATTACAGCTTTGAAAATAGTTCAAAAAGAAAAATGACTTAAAAAAAATAAAATCATTTACAGATCATACTACAATTTTGTATAAAAAAAGAACTCTAAATTTGTTGTTCTTAATAAAACAATTTAGGTGCCTTTCTGTATTTTAGCCCCAATGGGCACATACTCATTTAGTTTTTTGTGATCACCCTCTCATGAAATCACTAATAACTTCTCAACTCCAACTCCTTTTTTATCTTTCAAGGCCTGGTCATGTGTCTTTATGACTTGATCATGGCCTTGTTTGTAACCTCCCCCATGGCATTATACATATGCTTCCCAATTAGGATATTTAATTTTCTACCTGCTTAGCCAACATACTGGAGTCATGTGTGTCAAAAGGGAGCTATCATAAAAGCGTCATGGGGCAGCACTGTTTTTTAATAAAGGGGCCATGTTCATTAATTTATGTTTGCTCTACTTTAATATCCAGACTACTAAAAATATAATTGATAAGTAAGCTATTAGAGCTGTGTGCATAATAGTGCAAACCAGGAAACTTTGACAACAGTTTGTATGATTTTTAAATGTCTAAATTATGACTAAACCTGAAGATGTGAGATATTTAACAGATGAGTTCTAGCTAGCTGCAGGTGCACAGAACAGAGTGTACGGCATGCAGATTTGATAAAATGCTTGCTCTGTGTAGGAGAGACAAAAATGAGGACAAACTATACCTGTTCCCATTTACCCATGGTCTGCTTTCAACTGCCGCAGATGTGAACTGAGAAAACAGGCTGAACTGCATGAACAGCCAAGTGCTTTCCTCCCATCAGGGATTTAAACCATAATAGATATGTTTTAAATTAAGGCTACGATGGATCATGCAATACCTCCCTCCCCAACAAAACATCCCTCAAGTTCACAGAATGCTTTTCTGCATAGCTTTGATTGCAATAATGTAACTATTTCTATTGAGAAAACATTCACACTTGGTGCTGGACTGGAGTACATGGAGTCCACCACCAATCTAATCGTAGGATAAATCATGATAGGTCACAAGCAAATGGCACACATCTTTAGGGAGATGAGGTGGAAATGTTTTAAGGTGTACAAAAAACATATAAAATTGTGCTATACATAAAGAACAACAACCTGGATTAAAGGCCCATCAAAACTTGTCTAATATTCTTAATAAAAATCTAAATCTAAATTAGAGTTTTTTTTTTCACAGAACGCTTTCGTTTTCAGTTTGCCACGGGGGGGGGGGGGGGGATTCTGATTGTAATAGTGATTTTTCCCTTTCCTTTTCTCAGCTCAGCATCACCAACCGCATCCATGTTAAAAAAGACAATCACACATAGTGTAAAACTGTTGAGCTACATTTATTAAAAACAAGAGATAACACTCACATGATGTAGGAGACAAAGGATTGAATACTACACTTTAAATATTCAACAGTCAGTGTACAAGTGATAACAAATTGATAGAAGTTAGGAAAAGAGGTTTTATGCCAGAAGAGACATACAGGGTCCACTTTGCTATAACACTCTAGCTGCTATCAATTTTTTTTTAATTTAACTTTAGTTCTGCCTTGACATCAGGGTTTAGCTTGCCGCTAAAAACATTCCAATGAAAATTGATATTTTGCTGTTCTGGGAAGTATTTGAACTGAAATAATTTCATGATGATAAGACAATCTGCAAATTTATATTGAAGTCTCTTCTTTTTTTCATCTCCTCTTCATAAAAGAGCAGAGTTTCTTAGTTGCGCTTGGAAGTAGGAGCCGTTTTGTAGTTGCTTCACTACAAAGAATCAGTTCTTAGGAAGAATGCCCACGCAGAGTTCATTGTAAAATGGTCAGCTGTGAAATTCTGCTCCCTTCGAGAGTTGAGTGAATTCAGTCTGGGCACACATCAGTTCATAAGGTTTTATTGCCTGCGTTCCATGTGTTCCCTGGACGGTCACATTCATTATTGAAGTGGGAACATTTGTTTTATATTTCCTACTTCTATTTATTTATTCATTGACCTCTTCACTTTTTAGTGGTCCCTTGGGCAACACTGCACAACACAAGACAGAGTGCATGAATGTCTGAAGAAACATGCAACAGGTTTTTAAGTTGGTTGCAAACAATCAAAATATACTTGTGCAAAATATTCATTATGTCTCTGAGTATATGTTCAAAGTGTGGACACATATTCAGATTTAGAAAAAGTGGTTAGTTAATGGTTGTGTATAGATATGGGCAGACTGGCTGTGTTTCAGGCAGGACCAAAATGATGACAAAGGTAAAAAGAAAACGACTTACGAAGCATGAAAATGGCAGGTCAATGCATTGTTTATTGAGATTCAGATAGGATGACTTGGCCTTCATTGAGAGAGTTTAACTTAGAACAAGAATGAAGTCTCTTGAATGATTTCACCTGAATGCATTTTTGTCTGAAAATCTGGGATTTTCGTGTTTGTTTTAACAAACGATAACGAATGTGCAGAATCCGAAATACGAAAAAGATTTGACATAAAAAATGCTTTATTTTTGTTTAGTTGCAACAGCAGTTCGATATAGATAGAAGATTTGACATGACGGTGACAATAGCGATCTGTGTCTATCGAACCTGCGGTCGATGTGCCTAACCTAACTCTATTAGTCCAAGATTGTTCGACATAGAGAGAAAAGATTTGAGATTATAGACATGAAGATTCAACGAAGCAGCTAAAAACATACGATCGCCACAAATGGACATTTATGGTCAAATGCTTCGCCCCTAGGCAATAGAAGAATTATAATGTTGGTTGACTAGTAATAATAATTAATAAATATAATTATTACTAGTCATACAACATTAGAATTCTACTATAGCTTGTGGGCGGAGCATTCGACCAGAAATGTACATTTGCGGCGTCATACAGTTTAGCTGCTTTGTCAAATGTTTTTCGAACATTCCACGGACACCATAAGCCTTCAATGACAGATTCGACCTTAATTAAATCAGATTGTCGGACGAATGCATTTTTTAACAAAACAAAATAAATAAGTAAAATTAATTTTGGAACTAAATAAAGAAATTTTTCGACGAAAACGAAATTCCAAAAAACAAAATATTTCAGTGTGCACATGTCTAAATGTCATAAAAGGGATGCTTTCCCAACTGGTACAAGACTGGAAGAGCTTTCACTGTAATTGGTTAATTTGGTGTGCAAATCCACATTAAATGACCAATAGGTTGCCAACAGAATGGAAAATCATTCTCTTTAGATCTCTTCATTTTTTTTTTTTTTTTATTATTATTACTTTATCAATATGAACATGGAAAATGAAGGGACTATGGGGCTACATCACTGGCACTAACAGAAAAAAATTGATTGATTGTAATTTTAATACTCAAACGTATTCTTTGCCAGTCTGAACAAAAATTTATTTGAGATATGGCCTGTAATTGAATGTATGGTGGTTCACACTTACAGAATAGACATACTCCATAGTGGATATAAGCTGAAAATGTTCAAAGTGATTATACATGCAACATTGTATCTATAACAGTGTTTCTCAACTCCAGTCCTCAAGGCACCCCAACAAGTCATGTTTTCAGGTTTTCCATTATTTTGCACAGGTGATTTAATCAGTTTCACTGCCTTCGTAATTACCACAGCTGCTTAATCTGAGGGAAAAACCTGAAAACATGACCTGTTGGGGCACCTTAAGGACTGGAGTTGAGAAACCCTGATCTTTACCATTAAATTCAGTGGACCTGCTTAAACTGAACATGTACTTTGCCCAAGCAAGGCAAAGCAACAGGTTAATTTAGCTGCCACTCTTCTTCACTAGCTACACATATTCACCTTTTTGCACCCCAGGCAGAAGAGAAGTGAAACATCTGGTATGTCTAGGTATGCAGAACAAGTCACTCACACGTTCACCTTCCTCCAACAATGCAGGAGCAGCCAATTGCCAAGCACCAGGGCTGATACAGGGGGAGTAGAAGAGAGGCCCTGGCCATGTGTAAGCCGATCAAATTGACTTGGAGGTAACACAGGGCTTCTTGTTTCTGCTCCTATGGGTGAATTGAGCTGTGGGACAGTGAAGGGAAGGTGAATATAAGCATCGACTCCAAGCTGAGGTTAAGTCAATCTGTTTCTTTGCCCTGCATGAGTAAAATACAGAATTACAGAATCTCTTATTATAAAGTGGTTTTATTATTTTCAAAACCATTTTTAAATGCTTTAAAACTTTTTTAGTTTTGGATAGAGTAAGGAAGGGTTAAAACACGTTCAATTTTTTATTTTTTTTGCCATCTCTTTCCTGCTGGGGACAAATCCTTCTCTTCAAGTCTTGAGGATGCAATAGAATGAGGAAGGTTCCCATCTGAGACAGTTGTTACTTGAGCTTTTGTCCCAAATAGATTTTTTAACACTAAGGCCTTCTACACACGATCAGTCCAAACTGATGAAAACGGACTGAAGTCCAGTTTCATCAGTCCAAACCTACCGTGTGTATGCCCCATCAGACTTTTGTCCTTCAGGCCAAAGTTTTAAAACTTGCTTTAAAATCGGACTGATGGACGCCTGACCGTCGGTCAAAACCGATGGTTAGTACACAAAAGCATCGGTTCAAAACCCGCGCATGCTCAGAATCAAGTCGACGTATGCTTGGAAGCATTAAACTTTGTTTTTTTCAGCACGTCGTGGTGTTTTACGTCACCGCGTTGGACTCGATCGGATTTTGAACTGATGTTGTGTAGGCACATCAGACCATCAGACCCTCAGACTTCAGCCTGTTTTCATCGGATGGACTGATCGTGTGTACAGGGCCTAAGATTTTTTTCAGTGAATTTCTGTCTCAGTTAAAATGGTCACCAGGACAAAAAAGAGGGAGCACTCTCCCCAGATGAAGTCAGATGGCAATTAAACATAAAAATGAGTTTCAACCTTTTATGCTCTAGCAAAAACAAACAAAATTATTTCCTTCAAATATACTTTAGACACAGCACATCAGATATAAACATAGACATATCTGGGGTCCACTGCATATGTATTTTTACAATGTCTGTGCAGAAAATACAAGAATAACCTTACACTGTCTAAACTTTCCAAAATGTGTCCCTCAGCCTCTCCAACTTGCTGGCGGTGCAATGAACAAACAGGTTCCCTTTATCATATTTTTTGGAACTGCAAAAATCTGTGTATTTTTTGGAAATTAATCTTCTTATTTATTGCTAATTTCACTGTAAATCTATTACCCCGCAATGGCCCTCCTATGTATTATGATCTATACCCTCCGGATCATAGAACTGTAAAAGCAAACGTATTAATACATCCAACACATAGGTTGGACTTGATGGACTTTTTTCAACCTCACCTACTATGTAACTATGTAATAGCAGCGAGATGGACCGTATCAAAATTGTGGAAATTGAATGATGCACCAAATATATAAAAAAAAAACACAGACATGATGTGCCTCCATAGGAGGCGCCCGCCAAATGACGCTACACCCGCCGTGACAGCTCTTAAATAGCTGAGTGCATGGCCACCTGTCACGTGCGTGGGTGATCCCACCCCCTGACGCAACGGGGAAATGCAGTGGGGTTACACAGTGACATGTACGGGTGACCCGTTTCATCAGAGGGGGTGGGGTCACCCATACATGTCACTGGGTAACCCCGCAGCGTTTCCCCGTTGCGTCACAGGAGGCAAGGTCACCCACGCACGTGATGGGTGGCCCCGCCCTCAGCTATTTAAGAGCTGTCATGGCGGGTGTAGCATCATACGGCGAGTGTAGCATCATTCAGCGGGGGCGCCTCCCATGAAGGCACATCATGTCTGTGTTTTTTTTATTTCTCCGTAACTTCCGCTCGAGAATGGATTACATCGCTGGAATTTATTTTATTTTTTTAATGAAGGACTGTCTCTTGTGTTTTTTTTTAAAAAATACACTTTTTTGTGAAATGGTAGGGGTAAAATGTATTCCGTTACCAATTCACATAGGGGGGGATGCGATCTGGGGCTCCCCTTTGTTAAAGGGGGCTTCCAGATTCCGATAAGCCCCCCACCCGCAGACCCCCACAACCACCGGGCAAGGGTTGTGGGGATGAGGCCCTTGTCCCCATCAACATGGAGACAAGGTGCTTAGACCCCCAAAGCATCCTCACCTTGTTGAGAGCATGTGGCCTGGTACGGTTCAGGAGGGGGCCTGCCAGGTTGCCTGCTCGGATAAGGGTCTGTATGAATTTTACGGGGGAACCCCAAGTCTTTTTTTTTATTTTGGCGTGGTGTTCCCCTTGAAATCTATACCAGACCTGAAGGGCCTGGTATGGAATTTGGGGGGACCCCCACGCAATTTTTTTTACATTTTGGTTCAGGCTTTCCCTTAATACTCATACCAGACCCAAAGGGCCTGGTAATTGACTGGGGGGGAACCCATGCCATTTTTTCCAATTACTTTTATCTGTATTGCCGGGACCCAACAAATCATTATAGCCGCAAGTAGTTTTAAATGACTTGTTTTCCTTTAGAAATGTCATTTTGTGCAGGAACTTTTATAAACACGGGAAAAATGTGCCACTTAACAGGCATACTATAGACACCCCCAGGTACGAAATTTAAAAGAATATTTCCCTTTTATTGTTTCACTTTAAGCATTATTAAAATCACTGCTCCTGAAAAAACTGCTGTTTTTAAAACTTTTTTTGCATTTATACATGTCCCCTGAGACAGGACCCAGGTCCCCAAACACTTTTTATGACAATACCATGCATATAAGCCTTTAAAATTAGCACTTTTGATTTCACCCATAGACTTTTAAAGGGTGTTCCACGGCTTTCGAATTTGCTACGAACACCCCAAATTGTTCGCTTTTCGGCGAACAGGCGAACAACCGATGTTCGATTTGAACTTGAGTGAGTGAGTGAGTGAGTAGGTTAATAACTTGTATAGCGCTAAACTAAATCGCCACAAGGCGCTCGTTCCATCCGGTGTCTTCCTTATCCTTCAAAAGGTCTTACGTTTTTTCCTGAAGGCCCGATGGTTTTCTTCCGTGCGGATGTTCATTGGTAGAGCATTCCATAGCCGTGGTCCTTGCGTTCGACTTGAACATCGGGCTCATTCCTACTTGTAACCTTTGTTCATTCTCATGTGTATGGCCTCGTACACACGACCGAGAAACTCGTTGTAAAAGAAACATCGTTTTCCTCGACGAGTTCCTTGTCAGGCTTGTCGAGAATCTTGTCAAGCTTTCTTTGCGTACACACTGTCAAGACAAAATCTCGGCGTTCTCAAACGCGGTGACGTGTACAACACATACAACGGCACTATAAAGGGGAAGTTCTTTTCCACTGGCGACACCCTTGGGGATGCTTTTGCTAATCTCATGTTACTGCGTGTTAGTAAAAGTTTGGTGAGAGACGATTTGCGCTTTTCAGTCTGTTACAGCGTGACGAATGTGTAATCTCCATTACGAACGGTACTTTCATTCTGAGCATGCGCGGGCTTCTAAGCATACACACAAATGTGTTTCTCGTCGTAAACCAGCCCGACGAAAAACACGACAAGGAAATTGAGACTCCCGACGAGAAAAAAGAGAACTTGTTCTCTTTTTTTTGTTGTCGAGATCCACAACAGTTTTCTCGACGAAAAACACACACACAACCGTTTTCCTTGGCAAAAAATCTCTGCCACCAAGTTTCTTGATGGATTTTGACGAGGAAAACGGTCGTGTGTATGAGGCCTAAGACCTACTATAGTGATAGTGAAGTTAAGCAATCTTTATATTGCTATTTTAGATTGCTTTATACTTAAAATAGATGGCTTTGTTATTTCTGTTATTTGTATAAAAATTGAATAAAAAATCTTTAAATTAAAAAAAAAAAAAAAAAATACAGGAATAGTAGGCACAGGTTGTTTTGTATTGTGCCACTCTCCCTTCATTCTTAATCTCTAATGAAGTTGAGATAGCAAACATTGTTTTACTCTGGGAAACTAAAATGATCTCTACATTGGAGGTGTAGTGTCCTGCTAGTAGGACCCTGAAGAAAGCCGTTAACTACTTTCTTTGTTAATCATTGTATGCCAGAGTATTTAAAAAGTAGTACACTATAATTTCCCAAACAAGAGACCACTTATGTAAAGTAAAAGGCCCTTCTAGGTAGAGCAAAACAGATCGGGGCTTCAGTAATAATTGTACAGCTAATTGTCAGCCCCTATGCGTGCCTTGGTACTATAGTGCTAATGATGTCACACAGGCAAGGTACTACATAGGCATCACAGAAAAAAAGAAAGTATTCTAGAAAATGTGTGGAATTCCAGGTGATACGCTTGCCCCAGCTGGTTTGTAAGAGTTCCAGCTTTTAACACATATTGAAAACAAATGCAGACAAATGTTCTGTGTGAAAACACCTTCCAAAGCTCTAATTACCAAATAAATGGCAGCAATTTTCACTCTAGCTCCAAAGAGTTTTGCTTGCCTCTAGGCAAATCTTTAAACCCTGACCTCTTTCAGGTGCCTCTTTTGATGTACTGAAGACTTGCAGAAGAAGAAAAAAAGCATTATTGTTATCTTATTACAAAGCTACATCTGTTAAATGATGTCTAGATTCCCATAATCTGACTATATCTCTATATAAATAAAAACCAAAGGCATGGTATACATTATGACTATGTAAAAAAACAATTCTACAAAAGTAAAACAAGTCAGAATTTGTATATTTTACTATACTTCATACAGAATTACTCCATTTTAATGAGTATTCACCACCATGCTTTGTGAAAGGTCTAATTTTACAGAGAAAAGAAATGGACTTCTCCATTAGGTTATGGTCTCAGGATTGACTGAGGTATTGTAATGTTTCTTTATCACAGATTACCATAAATATGTATTGCCTAGATCAGGGGTCCCCAACTCCTGGACCACAACCTGGCACCTGCCCGTGGCCTCTTTGCAGCGGGTCGACAGCTGAGCGGATGGGCAGGCCAGTGAGTGGGCAGCAGGTGAGCGAGCGGGCAGGGAGGCCAGTGAACAGGCCAGCCGGTGAGTGGGCTGGCAGGTCAGTAAGCGGGCAGGGGAGCGAGCAGAGAGATGACATCTCTCACTGCCTGCCCTTACTCTGGGACACAACCACTGGTAAGTGACAATACACATCTGGTGGCAGGTGACACAGTCACTGGCATGTGACAATCCCCATCTCGTGGCAAGTGACAATCCGCATCTGGTGGCAAGTGACATCCGCATCTTGTGGCAAGTGATGTGGCAAGTGACAATACGCATCTTGTAGCAGGTGACGTGGCTGCATTGAAATTTGATGTTTTATATTGTAGGCCTGTAATTTTTAGTAATAGCAAACTTAAATCTGTCTAAACAAGAGTCTAGTAGACATCCCGGGTATAATAAAGTTTGAAACACGAAATCAATTATAATATAATAAATAACTATAAATAATTATAAAAAATATATATATAATAATAATAATAATAATAATAATAATAAAATGAATTTCCCCACAATTCACTTTCACTCAATTCAGCAAGTATTCTAATTTACTATCGCTGTTTTCAAGCTGGTCTAAAACCACTTTTGATGTAAAAAAACACTTTTTGGTTGCCATGGACAATCTCAAGTTTTCAGGCAGAAAAAATACGTATATATAATATAAAACTGCATGCAGGGCACTGGACAAAGCATTAGGAAAAAAAGGGATGTGAAAAGATTACATACAGTAAAGTAATTTGCCGCCGGGCTCCGTCCCCATGCGTCACGACACTCGTAGGGAACGGAGCCTGGCACACAGAGCATCGGCCAGAGGACTCAGACCGCAGACACATCGGGGGGGAGACATCGCAGAATCCTGGGGACAAGGTGAGTAACCTGGACCAGGATTCTGCAATGCAATCCCAAGTGTGGCTTGGGGTTACCGCTAATGGTACTGAAATTTAGCCCCAAGCCACACTCAGGATTACCGCCAGGGAGGTTAACAGAGAGACCCAAAAAAATCTTGCTTTGTCCCACTATATAGTTTCCTTCTGAGCCCTGTGCTAAGGGATGAATCATTGCTGATTCCTGCAGAGTTTGGTAAACAAGGTGCTTCTTTCAGAAGGGTTTTCAAATGAAATAGCTGAACATGTGAAAAAGAGATTAGAGCACCATTTCTTGGGTGGATGGAAGACTATATAATTATATTCTACAATAGTTTATCATTTTTATTACCTTAAAATAAAAGAGAAATATTTAAAAACTTTTTTTTTAGTCTTGGCCATAACAAATAGAGAATATATGTATATTATATTTTCTTTAAAGGGTAACACCACTTTCGTGGGGAAAAAATTTACAAATAAATGAAAAATATATATATAGCATATACAATTGTGACACAAGTCATATTGTAATTTAATGTTATTAAAAATTTGCTCTGTCATTTTCTGTAAAATGCATTGCAGTATGGCTACCTGGAGGCATTCTGTACACAGATGGTGTACAGAACGCCCACCAGATATATAATTTCTTGCTTGTCTGATTGGCTCACTGGTTTTCCCAGAAGTCTGCACAAAGATACAAATTTGATTTTGCGCATCCCCTGCAACAAAGATGACATTTTTTTGGTGAAATACCAAAGGGAAGTTATGTCTAATGGGACGCAGACGCTACAAGTTTCCTCATTAGAGCTCTGCAGGTGCAGCAGCTGATTAATAATTACAAAATCACTCCCATATAAATTCTCTAAGCACATGGACAAAGAAAAACAAATGGCTATTTCTTTAGAATAACAAAAGGTAGAATTCTGAAACAAGGTTTCTTAAAATCCCTGAAATGTACATTTGTCACCCAGAGGGTCAACACAAGTGGAGTTACTCTTTAAGGAAAGTTTGTCTTTTTTTTTTTTTTTAGGTCTAACAGTCTATCAACACTGTATGTCTGTCTGTAAGTTCTTTTAATTACAGCTAATATTATTGCTTGAAGCTGCTATGGGAATGTATTGTTCCACATCCCTTCTGGTTAAACTGAGGTTTATCTAACAACAGATAAAATGCTTACTATCACACAGATTATCCAAGGCTCAAGGCTGGATTTGAACTAGTGAACCTTTAATTGAAAGGTATTTTCCCCTAGGAAAACACATTTTGGATAATCTGATGTATGTTTACACTAGTATGAAAGGCCTTGCATTCACAAAAGTGTCTTGATTTGTATAATGCAAAAGCTTAAAGGATGAATTTATAAAATCTCCATCTTGTATCAGACCAGTAATGTACAAATACTAACTCAGTGCCAAGTGGCTGGTATTGGTAACATTTCAGAGCCAAGAACTGGCATGCATACTGTGAGGCCGTGTACACACAGTCGGCCCAAACCAATGAAAGCGGCCTGAAGTCCAGTTTCATCGGTCCAAACCGACCGTGTGTACGGCCCATTGGTCTGTTGTCCTTCGGACACAAATTAGAGAACTTGCTTTAAAATCGAACCGATGGACGGCTGACCATCGGTCAAAACCGATGGTTAGTACACAAAAGCATCGGTTCAAAACCCGCGCATGCTCAGAATCAAGTCGACGCATGCTTGGAAGCATTGAACTTCGTTTTTTTCAGCACGTTGTGTGTTTTACGTCACCGCGCTTTGACCCGATCGGTTTTTGAACTGATGGTGTGTACGCACATCAGACCATCGGTCTGCTTCAGCAGTGAACCGATGTAAACGGTGCGTCGGACCATTCTTATCGGATGGTCCTGTCGTGTGTACGCGGCCTAACTGTCTACTATGTCATGTTAGTAGAAGGCATACCTCATAAAAGTCATAACCTTTCCTGCTGCCCAAACTGCTGAACTCATATATTTAGAGTTCAAATAAGAGAAAATATTTTTTTCAGATCTTTTATCTTAATTGCAACAAGCAAGTGTCATAAGTCGGACAATTTATCAGATCAATTCAAAATCACATGGCCTCAAGAATTCACTTGTAAACTTGCAACATTTTGCTTTCCAACCATAATTGTACAGTATTTGCACTTCATGGTCTTTTTTGGTATTGTTTTCTCATTAATGTAAAACTATTTGTCCTATGCGCATACATAATAAATTGCAAGCTACTACAGCTTTTGAAGGGTTAAAGGGCACTACAGGCATGAGAGTGGAATGAAAGCTGATGTAATACAAACAAGACATGTTTATTAATGCATTCCACTGCAATACCATCTTCTGTCTGTAGAATGGAATGGCAATCTGGGCCAGATTTCTCACTTTCCTGCCATTTTTAGATTCAAAATATTTGGAACAAGCTCCAAATATGCTGGGGTCAAACCCAAGTGTTTCATTCCACCTAGCATGCAATCCCAGATTTGGTTCTTATTACAGTGCAGGGTCAGTCCAGGGTCTGGGAAGGGGCACACTTTTCATTCTTAGTCATTTGCATGAGAAACTGCCTGTGAATTTTACAGCCCCAGGTCTCTGGTGTCCAGGCCAGAAACATTTCTGCTATTTTGACTACATAGTCTATTATAACTGTTCAGATACATTTATTTTTCTGATGACATTAAACATACCATTACTGTACAAGTCTCAGATAACTAAAAATAACATCTGTCTGTAGTTCAACTTGTATGTAGTTACAGGTCAGACGGTTTTTAGTCACAAAAAATATCTTTCTCTATTACACTACATTTGACAGGGAGGCTATAGCACTATACTGGTTGTGGTTATTTTTTCTTAGGTTATTAATTAAACAAACATATATATATATATATATATATATATATATATATATATATATATATATATATATATATATATATATATATATATATATATACATATATATATATATATATATGTGCATCATGGCTCTTGATTCGTATTGTATAAATATCTG
This sequence comes from Rana temporaria, assembly GCF_905171775.1. NCBI lineage: Eukaryota > Metazoa > Chordata > Amphibia > Anura > Ranidae > Rana > Rana temporaria. The sequence continues at coordinate 99,835,462 of NC_053497.1, forward strand.
GCTATTACATCCTCTCTGAAACTTTAAATGAACCCTTTTGCTTGCTTATATGTTTTTAATATCTCTAGAGCATGAAAGATTGTAATTGGTTGTTACAGTTGCCATATAAGAATAGGCACATATAATAATCTAAATATAGACCTTGTGTTGCATATTCGTTTTTTGTGTGCATAATTCGCACTGAGCTGGGTCAAAACATAGGGTGGTTTTACAGCCTGCAAGACATCTGGACAATTCAGCTATAAAGGGGGGGTGATATAGTGAAATTACTGAAAAACAAATAATCCTGAAGGTAAAACTGCACTATGATATCTCTTCGTAGGCAGAAATTCAGATTTTTGTTCATTATGTTTTTGCCAAGTTTCTGCTGCAGTCTAATCAAATGCATGCAATACATTTTTTCTGTTTGCCCAGTGAAATGTACTTACAGTCAACACTGTATTGCAGTATTTTAATTGTATTTATTAATCAAATGCCACTCCTGGCCATCATCCATACTGTATATTTGGAAAAGCAAATGAAAAAGGATCTCGGACTTTACAGGCCGTAAAATGAGTAAACAATTTATAATGTAATCATACAATTTATTGGTAAACAAAAGTTAAGAATTTTATCCAATGTACATGTTGATTGTTAAAAACAAAATTGTGCTGATAGATCATTGTGTACATTCATACACCAGAAAGGAATGCTGGTAACATAAGTCCTCATTATAACATTATAACATTTTTCCAGACTTTGCTTCATCAGAGCCTATGAAGACATTACAGCACTCATCTATGAAAAGACAATAACATATTATACAGTATCCATACATATCGATATTCAATATATTCTTGCGCTCACTACATGGGACCCACCTTGTGCTGTAACCATTTTTCCCAAATTTTCTAAATAAACATATGCAGACCCTGAACAACTTTGTGCTTGAAGTGGGTCCCATGTAGTAAACTCAAGAATGTATTAAATATTGATATGTATGGATGTATGGATACTGTATAATATGTTATTGTCTTTTCATAGAGGAGTGCTGTAATGTCTTCCTAGGCCCTGATGAAGCAAAATCTGGTGAAACGCTTTGGTATATGAGGACTTGTGTTACCAGCATTCCTTTCTGGTTTATGAATGTGCACGATGATCTATCAGCACTAGTATTGTTTTTAAAAAATAATATGTACATTGGATACAATTCCTTTAACTTTTGTTACCAATAAATTGTATGATTTTATTATAAATTGTTTTCTCCTTGTGTGGCCTGTACAGTCCGAGATACTTTTTCATTTGCTTTTCCAGAATGGTAATTGCTGTTTTTTTCATCTGCGCATCCTAGTGATGGTTGCTGGGTCAGCAGGCAACAATCCAATAATTACAGTATATATAACTAGAATGTAAAATAGTTGATCAGTAAAACGGCAAAAATAAAATCAGGACTTGGCATAATTTATTCAGCTTTAGAATGTAGTTATTTTTGAACAAAGCTGTAACTGTCTTTTCCAAATTTTCCGAATAAACATGCAGACCCTGAATAATAACTTCAAGTTTCAAACCCTTTGGTCAGTTATAGTAACAGTCTGAAAGAAAACATTACATTTACTATCATTACAGTATCAGAAATTCCCTAATACATTTTTGTGAGTCTCTGCAGTCAAGACAATGAGTGAAAAGTTACATATCCTGCACAAAGTTCTTCATTGAATGTTGTTTTCTTAATTGCTTCAAGTAGCTTGTTAATCGGAAGCCTTTTCCTCACGATAATCATCAGCTGGCTTGATGTCCTGCCGCAACCACTGCTTATTCCTGAACGTGTTGCCAAAACATTAATCCCAAAGCTCCTGCTTCCTTCTAACATCCCCATTTATGGAGTTAGCCTTGATTATGATATATTATTACAGGATTTCCCCCATTGCATTGGGTGTATGTCTACAAACAATTAACAAGGCCAGCCTAGGACCAATACCTGAAGAGATATCCACATTTCCTGGAAGTCTACTTAAAAAAAGGAAAATTACTATGATTAAAACAGGATATAAAGGTGTACTTATGATATGTCCCCTAATAATTATATGTGGGTGGAAAAACAATTATATATTTTTTTAACAATGCAATTTGTCACACATTTATTTCTTAAAGAACAAAACTAGGCAAGGATATAAAAGTACCTTTTAAACCACGTATGTATTTCATTAAAAATTCATCTAGTTTAATTATTTCAATTGTGCTAAGCTGCTGGCTTGCAGTCAGAAAGTCTACTTAGTAAGCTGATGACAGGAAGGGCAGTAAGTAGGAGTGTTCGGGGAAAGGCATCACAAGCACAATGGTGTTCTGTAACAGTACAGCAAAAAAAGAGGTTGGGCAGTGGCCCAGTACAGATTGTGATCCACTAGGTTCTTGCTGACAAAAGTCCATGAGAAATAGGTTGTTGCTGTATAATTCATGTCCAGTGAGTTTCTACATTTTAATTTCCTTAAATAAATTAGAAATAGTAATGATCAATCAGGAAAATTGCCAATGTGTTTTTTTTATTCAATTGAATATTGGACTACTTATGTTTCTAATCTGTGGAGTCTTATGTAGCGTCCCGGCATAACGTTGTATGTTTTTGTGCAAATTAAAACTCAGAGGTAGAGCCTGTTTTCTGCGGCAGTCAGGCAGTGTTGCATGAATGTGTGTTGACAAGGAACCCACTAACAGGGTAAGAGTGCAGCATAATGACCTTGTCTGTCTTTTGCTTCTACTCCTTTGTCAAATCATTGGCTGGGGCATGGACATGTTCTAACTGCAGTAAAGAAAATTCAGTCATCAACTTGGTCTGGCATGGCTGTATTTATTATCAGGTGTGACTGGACAAGTCTTTTGGTGGGTGAAGTAACTCTTGTATATTTATTTTAACTGTGTATTTAGGTATTTGCTTGTAGCTTAGTTTATATATTGGATTATATATTGGATGCTCTTGTTTTAGAAAAGAGTATATTACAGTAAACTGGAATATGTATTTGAACTGTCTTAGTTGTCACTACTAATACAAACTGGGGTGAGCGTGGCACAATATGTGTTAGGATGTTGTGAAGTTAAAGCAAGCCTGTCGTCATACAAAAGATTTCAAAGCAAACCATACCCACACCAATCCTGAGAAACGTTGTGCTGATGTTTGCACTCTACATAGCTCCCAACTGTCCCTGATTTTAAGGGGGTCTCCCTGATTTGGAACAAAGTCCCTCTGTTCCTCTTTCCTCCTCATTTGTCCCTCATTTTGGTCTGATCTATGTAGTTGTATATAAAAGGGTTTCCAGTGCTAAACCTTTCATCCAATTTCTAAATTGCTGCATTTGTAAATGTCAAAAGCCAGTATAAAGGAATATTAGTGGTAAAAAAAAAAAAAGCACTTATGAGTTAACTAATCATTTATTTGTATAATTCTCATTTAAAGGGGTGTGGCAGGGTGTGTGTCCTATGCATACATACTTTTGTTAATAGGTGTCCCCCGTTCCCATCTCAAAAAGTTGGGAGGTACAGTATGTAACTCCTGTATCCTGTAATGGGTGGAGGTTGGGGGGAGGAACCAGTTAGACCTGGGGGGAATCCAGGAGATTGACACTCCCTAGAGTGTCAGTTTTCCTGCCAACTTCAACTGACGATTTCCTAGCATGGAAGTAGAAATTGTCAGAACAGACAGAAGGACAGGTGAATACAATGTGTATTCCTTTACAGGTCTGGCTTGTTTTAAAACATTTTGTACATTGACTAGGTTGCTTTAAGGATAAGCAGGTAAGGGTATTTTTGAAAAAGATTCTGAATTGATAATCTACCTAAATATAACTTGTATCTGTTTATTTTATACATCTCTTATGAAATTCAAAAGTTTTTCCTTTCTGAAAACAGAACCCGTATTTTGAATTTACAAGAAAAATATGTCACTCTAGGCAATGAAAATACATAATTTTTAGACTTATTTATATACGAGACCCTTTGAAATCACAATGTTTACTCTAATGTGCATAGTTTTTTTTCTGTGAGTTTCTTATATAAATATGTATATTTAATTATTAATTCTCTTTAAATTCTAGTTAAACCTTCCATCTATGAAAAAGAGACAGACTGTGACATAAAGGAGTCGGTACTGCTTGGAGACATTCATCGTTTCCAGTGTACAGCTTACGGAAGACCTCCTCCCACATTTACCTGGATGTGGCAGCCATGCTCAATTACAGCTACAGAGTAAGTTATAATTCACTATGGGTTTTTAAAAAGTTGGAGTAAAGAAAGAGTCAAATACAATACTTTATAGATGTATACTAGTAAAATTGCAAAATTTATATTAAAAATGAAAAGAAAAAGTATTTCTCCTCGTTTCCTTTTTTATTCAGGCTGCAATCGGGAAACTCATAGACTCATAGCCTTTGTCATAAGAAGATTGTATTGTAATGTATTCCACTATGTAATCCAACAAAAGGGCTTGGTATCTGGCTATTTTCAGGATAGTTTTTATTCACATCAGTAACAACCAAGCTGACTAGCTCAGCTATTGAGTTGTGAATAATGAAAAAATAATGCATTTTAATACAAAAGCAGAAGGACTCAAATGACATTGAACTGACACTTGGTTGTGAAATTGAAATCGTGTTTCACATACATAAGTCTTACATAAATCATAGGACAATATAATGTGAACTAGAATTTTAGACTGGTTTGACAAATGTTAGAAGACCTAGGTGGGCTCTCATGCAAACTCTTAGGCCTCGTACACACGACCGGACATGTCCGCTGAAACTGGTCCGCCGACCAGTTTCAGCGGACAGATCCGATCGTGTGTACAGGCTAGCGGACAAATTTCCAGCGGACAAATGTTTCTTAGCATGCTAAGAAACATGTCCGCTGGAAAGCTGTCCGGCGGACATGTCCGCTGGTTAGTACGTCTAACCAGCGGACCGAAATCCCACGCATGCGTCGAATTGATTTGACGCATGCGTGCAAGCATTGAACTCGCGCGAGAGAGAAGGTTGGTGTCGTCTACGTCACCGCGTTCTCTGTCCGCGCGGATTTCGGTTTGATGGTGTGTACAGCCATCAGACCGAAATCTCCGAGCGGACATGTCCGATGAAAATGGTCCGCGGACCGTTTTCATCGGACATGTTCCGCTGGTGTGTACGAGGCCTCATATCTCAGGTTCTGAGACTTGTAAAGAACTGATTAACAAATTGTACTAATTTGAATATTTATTTTTGGATTTTCAGAGTGTAACCTAACATCATAAAGGTTACTCTCTGCCAGTCTGAGCAGATTTATCATGTTGAGTGTCTTATGTACCTGAGCTCAGTGCTGGTGACAGACACTGAAAAACTGTAATTTACATGGAATGTATTATCTTTTCAATTACTTTTTAGATTTACATGTAATTTGCCGTACACCCATCTATCCATGCATGGTCATTTTTTAAACCTTGTTTCCATACATATTTGCTACACAATGGTTGCACTTTACTTCTTCTTTTCACATTGGAAGCCCATCAATTCAATCACTTTATGCTCCCAAATGTACAATACGGGGACCTGTCTAATTACAAGATAAATTACTCCAAATCCGAAGCGCTCAATGTCTCTTAACATCTGATAGAGTAGATAGCTTAAGACAATCTTTTCCTTTTCAATGGGCTCAATTCTGCCTTAAATATTTGGGCATCAAGCCCACATCTGACCCTTAATAGTTAAACAAGGTAAATTTTCGCTACCTATTAACAAAGATTTGCTCTGATCTTCGGACACGGAGGACAAATAATTATTTAACTTGGTTTGGAGGGAGGAGTAGCGTAATTAAGATGACCACCTTCCCTTAGGTGTTGTACTTCATCCAAATGATACCTATATTCGCCCTCATTCATTCTTCACCCATCTGCAATCTTTACTTTCTTTTCATTTGGGGATATAAACCACCACACATTCACATTATACTCCTAAGCATCCCAAAACAAGATGAAGGAATTGGTTTACCAGAGTTGCTTCAGAGCTACAGAGCCTTAAATCTATCATGGGTGAAACCTTGGGTCAGGCTGGAACAGGAATGCAACCCACAGGGCAGGACTTAGGGTGGTGGGGGCCCCTGGGCTTGAGTGTTGAAGGGGCCCCCTGGAGCCGAGAATTGGGGGGATCAAAGTTGTTGAGCGGGGGGGGCGAATTGAAGTTGTTGAGCGGGGGGGAGCACATTAAAGTTGTTGAGCGGGGGGGGGGGGGTTTTTCAGTTGTTGAGGGGGGGAGTGCCTCTCACCTGTGCCAACAGCCGGGGCCACAGACTGTCATTAGCCCGGCTGTCGGCTTTCTTCCCTTCAGCAGCCACAGTCCTCCACACACCACTCCGGTTCCTCCTGCTTCCGTGCTGCCTCCTCTTGCAGTGCGGGAAAATTAATTAAATGCGGGAAGAAGCTGTCTGTGCGGGAAAGTCCCACAGAATCCGTGCGTGTTGGGAGGTATGCGCAGGGCCGCCATCAGGAATTTTGGGGCCCCTTGCACAGCTTAAGGCATGGGCCCCCTGAAGCAGAGAACCTAGGGGGGGTGGGGGTGCTGTCGCCTGAAATTGAGAAGGGTGGGGGCTGCCGCAAATTGAGAAGCCTTTACAAAAAAAAGAAGAAATAAAGAAAAAAACAAATATATATATATATATATATATATATATATATATATATATATATATATATATATATATATATATATATATATATATATAAAAAAGGGGGGTAGCCATCCGGGGCCCTGGGGACCTCTGGGCCTTTTAATAAAAAGAAAAAATAAACCTCTGGGCCCTTTAATAATAAAAAAAAAACATTTATAAAAAATACATAAAAAAAGGGAGGTTGCCATCCGGGGCCCTGGGGACCTCTGGGCCCCTGGGAACCTCTGGGCATTTTAATAAAAAATAAAAAAATAAACATTTATAAAAAAAATAAAAAAAGGGGGGTTGCCACATGGGGCCCTGGGGACCTCTGAGCCCTTTAATAAAAAAAAAAAAAAATATATATATATATATATATATATACAGTGGGGATCGAAAGTTTGGGCACCCCAGGTAAAAATTTGTATTAATGTGCATAACGAAGCCAAGGAAAGATGGAAAAATCTCCAAAAGGCATCAAATTACAGATTAGACATTCTTATAATATGTCAAAAAAAGTTAGATTTTGTTTCCATCATTTACACTTTCAAAATTACAGAAAACAAAAAAATGGCATCTGCAAAAGTTTGGGCACCCTGCAGAGTTAATATCTTGCACTGCCCCCTTTGGCAAGTATCACAGCTCGTAAACGCTTTTTGTAGCCAGCCAAGAGTCTTTCAATTCTTGTTTGAGGGATCTTTGCCCATTCTTCCTTACAAAAGTCTTTCAGTTCTTTGAGATTTCTGGGCTGTCTGTCACGCATTGCTCTTTTAAGGTCTATCCATAGATTTTCAATTATGTTGAGGTCAGGAGATTGTGAAGGCCATGGCAAAACCTTCAGTTTACGCCTCTTGATGTAATCCCCCATGGATTTTCAGGTGTGTTTAGGATCATTATCCATTTGTAGAAGCCATCCTCTCTTTAACTTCAGCTTTTTCACAGATGGCATCAAGTTACCATCCAAAATTTGCTGAAATTTTATTGAATCCATTTTTCCTTCTACTCGTGAAATTTTCCCTGTGCCACTGGCTGCAATACAACCCCAAAGCATGATTGATCCACCCCCATGCTTCACAGTTGGACAGAGGTTCTTTTCATTAAATTCTGTGCTCTTTCTTCTCCAAACGTCCCTTTGCTCATTCCGGACAAAAAATACTATTTTAACCTCATCGGTCCACAGAACTTGTTTCCAAAATGCATCAGGCCTGTCTATATGTTCATTTGCGAAGTTCAAACGCTGATTTTTGTGGTGAGGACGTAGGAGAGGTTTTCTTCTGATGACTCTTCCATGAAGACCATATTTGTACAAGTATCTCTTTATAGTGGAATAGTGTACCACAACTCCAGTGTCTGCCAGATCTTTCTGGAGGGATCCTGCAGTCAAACGTGGGTTTTGAATTGCTTTTCTCACAATCCTGCGAGCTGTTCTGTCTATTTGTCTTGGTCTTCCAGATCTTGCTTTAACTTCCACTGTTCCTGATGACTGCCATTTATTAACTACATTCCGAACAGAGGATATTGACATCTGAAAACGCTTTGCTATCTTCTTATAGCCTTCTCCAGCTTTGTGAGCGTCAACTTTTTTCAGTTTCAATTTTCTAGACAACTGCTTAGAAGAACCCATGGTGCTGATTGTTGGGGCAAGGTCAGATGAGTCTGGGCATTTAAAACATTTGAGATTGACATCACCTGGTCTTCCCAGACGATGATTGAGAACAATCCATGACACTGGCAGATCTCAGTTTTGCAAAGGGGGTGCAGTGCATGCTATAAATTCTGCAGGGTGCCCAAACTTTTGCAGACGCCATTTTTTTGTTTTCTGTAATTTTGAAAGTGTAAATGATGGAAATAAAATATAACTTTTTTTGACATATTATAAGAATGTCTAATCTGTAATTTGATGCCTTTTGGAGATTTATCCATCTTTCCTTGGCCTCGTTATGCACATTAATACAAATTTCTACCTGGGGTGCCCAAACTTTCGATCCCCACTGTATATAAAAAAATAAAAAAGGTGGGTTGCCATCCGGGGGCCGTGGAGACCCCTGAGCCCTTTAATAATAATAATAATAATAATAATATATATATATATATATATATTATTATTATTATTATTATTAAAGGGCCCAGGGGTCTCCGGGGCCCCGGACGGCAACCCCCCTTTTTTTTATTTATTTTTTGTAAAAAAATGTTTTTTTTATATATATTTTTTATTTTTATATATATATATTATTATATATATAAAAATAAAAAATATATAAAAAAAACATTTTTTTAAAAAAAATAAATAAATTAAATAAAAAAAAATAAAAAAAAATAAAAAAGGGGGGGGTTGCCGTCCAGGGCCCTGGGGGGCTCCGGGCCCCTGGGGACCTCTGGACCCCTAAAAAAAAAAAAAAAAAAAAAAAAAAAAATTTTTTTTTTTTTTTTTTTTTTTAGGGGGCCCCCTATTGGGTGGGGCCCCTGGGCTTGAGCCCAGTCAAGCCCAATGGTAAGTCCGGCCCTGGCAACCCAGTCCCCTTATCCTGCCTTCCTTGGCTCACTTTTTGCCACTTAAATTCCCTTAAAATACACCTAATAATTGGAGCCACACCTAGGTTAATTCTTCGACTTTTCCATTCCACGTATCTCCCTGCTTCCCTTAACAATGGTCTCAGTAGTCAGTACTGAGAGATCTAGAGTTCTCTGCAAGAACCACCAACTAATATTTTAAACATCTTATGGATGTGGGAAAGTTTTGCCTTACCCATTTTCTAACCTCAACATGATGGAGGTACAAAATCTTCTCAACATGCCTATTTACAATTGGTCCACTTAACAATTGTGCCATTTCTAGTGTGCTAACCTGGACCTGTTCAGCATCCTAGATCTTCCACTCCATTTAAAAACCTGTGTAGTTTCACTCATTTTCCCTAAGCTTAATGTGGCAGGCCATATATGATGCGATTTTTGCTCAATTCCCCCATCAACACAGTCAGCGTTAGTGGGGAAATTCCTCTTGCGTAACTATTGGGTTCTTCCAGTGGGGGGCATGGGGAGCTGTCCAGAAGAAAACAATGGTTTTCGCCAATGACTATAGCTGCTGGCAATAATCGCATGCTAAAATCTATGGATCGACTTGGGTACATACAGCCTTCTTATAGATGGTTCAAATATTGGCCGGATCAGCAGGTATTTGAACCATCTATGGTTGGCTTACATGTGGTAAAACACTGCTGATTCCCATTACCCATTCAAGTGCAAGCAAAAATGCTGTTTTTTTTTTCCTTGCAGCTGATTGGGTATTCTTTACAAAGTGAATCTTTCCTACATTTATATTAAATTTACTAAGGAGAACAAGTGCAACTGCACTTGCAATGTGCAGAGTCTGCCTTTAGTAAATCCACCCCATAATCTGCCAGAAAACTATAGGAGTGTGCTTATTTCCGGCTATTCAAGATTTCAGCTATAATGCATGTGCCAATGAACATAGTCCTCAACATATGGGGGTTGTGGTCTTGGTCACAGTAGGGTTATCTCTTACTAGCAGAAGTCCTAAATGATTTTTTTTAGATGTGACGCATGCCTTTATTTCCTGCACTTTTCTCTTCTTTTCCAACAACCTTCACTAAAATCAACAAGGAGATTTAGCCTGCCCCTATTGTTCTGTGTTTCACTTCCTCTCAAATCCCTGACTTACACTTACAAACGGCAAATGTCAGACCAGCCGTTGGTCTTTTTCTGAGCCTGAAACATGCTAATTATGCCAGCTAAAATTATCAAAGAGCCTTGATGAGAAATTGTCTCACCCATCTTAAGTTGTTGTCTTATATAATCAGGAAAGCACAATCAAAACAAGACATGATAGGTCTAAATGAAAGAAAGAGTCAGTTGTCTGCTGGACATTTATAGCTCACGTACCAACATAAGATGGCAAGTGGACAATTTCCTTTGTTTGCGTAAACAATCATACAAATTAGTGCCAGAACTTTGCTGTTTATAGCTACATGACATGTGGAAATAATCCCATTCTCTGCAATACGTATTCCATTAAGGTGCTCATTCCACTCACAATCATTTCATAAAGACGGAGATCGTTTTCAAACAACTTAATTCATACTGTTGTGAAAAGTTAAACAAACAATTAGAAAAAGAGGAAGAGTTTCCTTGTGGTCTACAAAGGACCCACCCACTTTAGAACCCACCATTCTCAATTTAGACATGTCCATGTAAAGGGACGTAGTCCTTTGCTGAAATTAGTTTGTTTATTTTGGAAGAGCTATTCACCCCCTTCCTGCCCAAGCCATTTTTTGCGATACATCACTGTGTCGCTTTAACTGACAAGTGCGCTGTCGTGAGACGCTGTACCCAAACAATGCGCTATAAACAAAAGAAGAGTGATAAGTTTGAAAAAAACACAATATTTTTTACTTTTTGGTATAATAAAAAAAAATTTAAACAATTTTTTTCCTCAGTTTAGGCTGATATGTATTCTTCTACATATTTTTGGTAAAAAAAATCGAAATAAGCGCATATTGATTGGTTTGCTCAAAAGTTATAGCGTCTACAAAATAGGGGATAGATTTATAGCATTTTTATTATAATTTTTGTTTTACTAGCAATGGCGGCGATCTGCGATTTTTATCGTGACTGCGATATTGCAGGAGGACAAATCGGACACTTTTGACACTATTTTGGGACCATTCACATTTATACAGCGATATGTGCTATAAAAATGCATTGATTACTGTATAAATGTGACTGGCAGGGAAGGGGTTAACACTAGGGGCGATCAAAGGGTTAAATATGTGTTCTAGGGAGTGATTCTAACTGTAGGAGGAGGGGAATCACAAGAGAAGGAGACCGATTGGTGTTCCTCTGTACTGGGAACACACATCGGTCTCCTTCACCTGATAGGATGTGGATATGTGTGTTTCTATGACGCCCGACCCAAAACGAGAGCTCCACCTTCCGGCAATCATACATTTAAATCAGGTGATGAGGAGGCAACATATCGTCTCCTTGCCACCTGTCAAATACACTCAGATCGTTTTTCAAAGGAGCATCAGTGCCTGCTGCACTTGTGAATAAGCACTTAGTTGTATTTGGCAGTGGCACCCCTGGGGCTCCTTCACACATAAAGTTGGGGGGTAGTAAAACCCTGTGGCTGAGTCATGATTCATTGTGAAAGCAGCACTATACTTTTATGCCCAGTATATTGCTTCACACTGACCAGAAGATCGCTTCTTTCCTGTTGCTGGCACGACTCTGAAAACCGATAGCTGGGAAAAGAGGTGCAGTGCAGTTGATATCACTCCACATGGGAAAGAAGCCAGTAGGTGGCATCGGTTTATGCGTCTCTTGTTCCCTACTACAGCTCCAACTTTACAAGTAGTCCCTCTGCATTGTACTCTGATGCTCTGGGATGGTGGGTCATCAAGCCCAGACTGCGATCTACTAGTGGATCATGATCTACAGGGTTTCTGACCCCTGGGCTAGTGCTTCAAGCATCCACAGGTCCCTCCACCCTTTCCTGGCCTGCCAGCATTTGTTCTGTTTACATTCTGCTAACAGTAGAAAGACTCACTGACAGCAAATTAGTAATCAGGTGTTATGGATGCAGCGGCCAACCAGCTCCTTAACAACCAGCTATTCTTTAGGCCTCGTACACACGACCGAGGAACTCGTCGTAAATTAAACATCGTTTTCCTCGACGAGTTTCTTGTTAGGCTTGTGGAAAAACTTGACAAGCTTTCTTTGCGTACACACTGTCAAGACCATATCTCCTCGTTCTCAAACGCAGTGATGTACAATGCATACAACGGCAGGGGAAGTTTGATTCCACTGGCACAACCCTTGGGGCTGCTTTTGCTAATCTCATGTTACTGCGTGTTAAGTAAAAGTTTGGTAAGAGACGATTTGCACTTTTCAGTCTGTTACAGAGTGACAAATGTGCTATCTCCATTACAAACGCTACCTTTACCGAAGGTGCGCTCCCATCTCATACTTTATTCTGAGCATGCACGGGTTTCTAAGCATACACACGAACGTGTTTCTCATCGAAAACCAGCCCGACGAGGAACACGACAAGGAAATTGAGACTCCCGTTGAGGAAAAAGAGAACTTGTTCTCGTCGAGTTCCTCGACAGTTTTCTCAATGAAAAACATACACGTGACCGTTTTCCTCAGGAAAAAAAGCTCTGCCACCAAGTTTCTTGATGGATTCTGTCGAGGAAAACGGTCGTGTGTACGAGGCCTCATACAGAATTCTGATTGGCTGATCAATCTTCGATTGATTTAAATTCCATTTGTTCCAAAAGTTTGGAATTGGTTTCAAAACAGATGAACTAAACTAAACAAATGACTGAAATGCATAACTATTGTCATTCGGAGATTTGGGTACATTTGTCTGAATTAATTCAGACTAAAACAAATTGCACATGTCTACTGATAAGCTTCCCTGTTAGCAGACTCCACAACCACTGGTCAAAGGTTGTGGTAGAGAGGCCCTTGTCCTCATTAACATGTGGACCATAGGCATGCCCACAGGGTGTGCCAGGTGTGCCTAGCCACACTCTAATCACCCTGTGTGGGGACAGATTCTCCCTGTTTAAAAAAAATAAGGATAAAAACGATTGACAATGTAAACTGCCCTACTGACACTAATCTCTGCCCTACTGACACGCTCCATTGCTCTGCTGACACCGTCAGTATATACACACATGTAAATTTGTTTGAGCTTTGGGGTGCACCCCCTAATGCAATAGGCTCTGCACACCTATGATGTGGACAAAGTGCTTCACCATGTTGATAGCATGTGACCTGGTATGGTTCAGGGGGGTGCATATCCGTCTGATTCTTTCCGGGCCAATCAGTCTGATAAGGGCAGAAAATGCAATCCTCCTTTATTAAAATCATTCTAACTAAAACAACTTACAAAATCCTTGTATAGTCCTGATTTTCACTTTAATAGGCCATATGGACTTCTCCATCAGTTCAGTTTTTCAAATCCATCCTTAACCACTTTAGCTCCGGAAAGATTTGCCCCCTTAAAGTGGTTGTAAACCCTTAAAAAAAATAAACCTGCAAGACAAAGACATAATGAGCTAGTATGCATACATAATCAGTGAAACCATTGGGAGATTTCTTGTTAATTCAGTCTCTGGTGACAACTTAAAATTTGAGATTTTTTTTCACTTTCACGTTTAGTGATTACAGCTAACAGGACAAATAGAGAAAATTAATCTTCCTAATAGGTGCACAGACAGCAATATAAACCTGGCAAGTGCTCTATTTCCTCTCTGCTACATCCAAAACTTTTGCCTTTAGTTAAACTTTATTCTCTTTTCCACTATTTCACAGTATAATAATATCTTGTATTTAATATTGTATATGTTTTACAATGAAATTATATGTTTTCATACATTTAATTGCTATGAACCTGTCATCTGTGATGATAATAATAATAAAAAAAATAATATTAATAATTACTATTACTACGATTGTTATATTATTATTTACAAATTTCCAGGAAAATTGGACTGTAATTCCAGCACAAGCTCTGCATATCACACAGATAATACATGTAAAATATGATCATTTATTTTAAACATAGAATGATTAAACTGTACATTATGATTATTATTATTTCCAGGGTAGCGTGAAAAGGCTAAACATGGATTTTTAATTATAAACAAATGGTCATACCTTACAATAGAAAGAAAACAGAAATGATACTTTAACCACTAGAAATCCGCGCTATAGTCAAATGACGGCTATAGCGCAGGCCTGAAAATCCATGAGGACATCAATAGACGTCCTCTCCTTTGCACGCGCAACGCGCTCCCCCTGCAGGGCAGGGCTCGTGCGGCGAGCGCTGTGATCACCAAGTCACTGAGACTTGGTGGATCACAGATCCATGTAAGGGACTGGTCCGGCCCCTTACCACGTGATCAGTTGTCAGCCAAAGACAGCTGATCACATGATGTAAACAAAGGATCGGTAATAAAAAAATTCTCCTCAGTGGTTGTTTACAATGGACATCGGTCCCGAAGAGGAAGGGGGACCATCAGTCTCATCAGTGCCCATAAAAACCGCCTGCCAGTGCCACCTGCCATTGCCACCTGCCAGTGCCCACAGTGCCACCTATTAATGCCCACAGTGCCACCTATCAATGCCCACAGTGCCACCTATCAATTCCCACCTGTGATGCCAATCAGTGCCACCTAGTAATGCTGCCTATCAGTGTAACCAATCAGTGCCCATTATTTCCACTCATCAGTTCCCATCACTGCCACCTATCAGTTCCCATCACTGCCACCTATCAGTGCCCATCACTTCCACCTATCAGTGCCCATCACTGCCAGCTATCAGTGCCACCTATCAATGCCACCTATTGGTGCCACTTCTCAGTGCCCACCAGTGCCACCTATCAATGCCCTTCAGTGCCACCCATCAGTGCCACCTCTCAGTGCCGCCTATCGGTGCCCACCAGTGCCATCTATCAGTGCCCACCAGTGCCGCCTTATTGGTGCCATCATTGCATTCCATCAGTGCCCATCAATGCAGCCCATCAGTGCCCATCAATGCAGCCCATCAGTGCAGTCCATCAGTGCCCATCAGTACAGCCTCATCAGTTGACCATCAGTACAGCCTCATCAATGAAGGAGAACAATTACCCGTTTGCAAAATGTTATAACAAAATATAAAAAATATATAATATATTTTTTTAAATCTGTGTTTTTATTTATTTTTTAACAAAAATAAAAACCGCAGAGGTGATCAAATACCGCTAAATGAAAGCTCTATTTGTGGAAAAAAATTATAAAAATTTCATTTGGGTACAGTGTTACATGACCGCGCAATTGTCATTCAAAGACAGGAGGGGGGTTTAAGTGCCTAGTAAGCAAGTGGTTAAGTGAATAGACTGAGAAATAAATGTGCACATGTAAGTCTCAGTGACATTCTATAGTCCCTCAAAATCTTATCCTTTTTATATAAGGTGTGACATGGATTCCAATATTGAACGGATACGTCTTTTAGACCATAACACGGACAATTACACAACTCCATCTGTTGAGGAAATCAGCATGCCATCTGAAGACAAAAACAAAGTAAGTGCATATTTGAAACAATAGTTTTTCTCCTATTCTTTTATTAGTCACTCTGAAAAGTCCTGATGCATAGAAAATTAGTACTAGAAACTGGTTTGTTGATCAACTGGATGGGGAAAGAAGAGGAATTTTGTGATGGGGTTAAACTAGTTATATAATATTAATAGTCATGTTTGAAACAAAGGCAGAATTTCTTTAACATTATCCTAACAAAAATGTGTTTATCCATCTTGGGAAGCAAAGTCGTTTATACCATCAAAAGTAAAACAAATCTACAATGTGTTCTGTTTATAAATGCACTAGAATTATGTTTCTGGTACAAATCATGAAATTATTTTGAGGCTGTAAATACCAAAATAAAATTAAAGTTTACATATGAACAAAGTAAAATGAGCAAAAATAGCTACAGGAAGAAGAAGGTAAAGGAATTAATTTAACATAATTAGGGTTAACTGAAGGCTAATAAGTTCATCAAATGTGTTTAAAAGAAATAATATTTATATTTCTGTTCTTGGGTCTTATCACATGCTTTGGCCATTTTAAAGGGGTTGTTGCTCTCACTTGTAGGATTTTGTATAAATATTATTGAAAAAAAACAAACAAAGGTGCTGCAAATAAGAATAAGAACACCTAAAACTCAGAGGTAGACAGGAAAAGAGCCTGGAACTGTGGCAATGTCTCTCACTTTTGAAGTATCCAAGATTAAATAAACCAAGGGAAGACTTAACCAAACAGAATCCATCTGTATTTAAAATACCACTTTAGGTGGACTGATACTTCAATTGCTGTAAAGGATAATCGCCTATAATATTGCCTACTTCAGTCTGGCTAATCGAAAAATTCTTTCTATTTTGCAGGTCGTAAGCACCCTGACTGTTCTACCTTATAACAATCAGTCTGGTATCTTTTTCTGCATGGCTTCCAATAAGCTTGGCATGGATGAAAGAAGCATGCACTACATCCTTTCAGGTATTGTTTTATTGCCTTTCCTCAACTACCATTTACCATTGATTAAAAAAAAAACAAGTGGTGAGTGGGTTATTAACTTGTGTTTATCAAAAGGAGGAGGAGCTGTTTCCTTCAAAAGATAAGATCCTGTGTCAGTTTTTAGTGTCCATTGTGTTCCTGTTGAAGAGTTAACCACCTTTTCTCGGTGACACCCTAATGCCGCGTACACACCATCACTTTATGTGATGAAAAAAAATGACGTTTTTAAAAACGTCACTTTAATTGACTGTGTGTGGGGGAAAACGTCGTTTTATGTCTTGTAAAAAACGACCAAAAAAAAATTGAAGCATGCTTCAATTTTATGTGTCGTTTTTCAAAAGTGCACTTTTTACTTCACAGAAATTGACCGTGTGTAGCAAAAAACGTCGTTTTCTAAGACGTTTTTTCATCCACGCATGCCCAGAAGCTACTTATGAAGCAAGCTTCAATGGTAAAACGTGGTGGAACGTAACCTCACTTTGCAAGATCATTGTGAGAAAACGATGGTGTGTAGGCAACTTCGTCTTTGAAAATTGAAGTTTCAAAAACGTCATTTTTTACTTCACAGAAAGTGTCGTTTTTTTTCATCACATAAAGTGATGGTGTGTACGGGGCATAAGTTATAAGATATGACAAGGTTTTACTAGGACAGGAGAATAGAAATTTGTCCAACAAGGTCATGAAACTTAATCACTTTCCAAGCTTTATGCAAAACTAAACAGAATGTTTCTTCAGAATAACAAAAGGTAGGACTATGCAACAAAGTTTGGTAAAATCCCTGCAATGTACATTGATCACCCAAAGGGGAATATATTTCTCAACAAAGTGGAGTTACTCTTTAATGCTGGGCTTAATATTTTTTTTATCTTATTAGCTGGCAAAAACTTTTTTTTTTCATGTCAGTATATTACTGGGGATTTAAACGTGCCATAAACAACTATAAAAATAATTGTTTATTTTTTTGTTTATAATTATCTATTTTTTCATTTAAAATTTTAAGATGGTTGAATTCAATGCAAGCAGCTAACTACACAATTAAATCACGTAGATGAGAACTGTTATACCTGCCAAATGATTTGTAATTCTATGAGTTCAGTTACACAGAAAAGTCAAATCCTTGACTTTCACTTCAATAGCAGCAAAGCTTTATCAATCACACTACTCAAACATTCCCAAACCTGCTAATTGGACAATAAAGGAGCGTCAGCATGTTGATGAGGGCATCCTTCTGTTAGCTTGTGTCCTGTCCGTATGTATGCACTACAAAAGTGATTCTCTTTCCTACTCAAGTGTTGCTTGATGGATTAATATAGAAGATTGAAGACATATTGATACAATTTTTTTTAACAATAAATATTGTATGTGTGTTAATTATATCTCAAGGAGTTTAGCTTAACCTCCCTGGCGGTATGATTATTTCAGATTTTAGGTGCTGAAAGCGGTACCATTATTTTGCATGGAAATTTGGCGTTTTACATTGTAGGCCTGTAATTCTTAGGAATAACTCACTTAAATCTGTCCAAACAAGAGTCTAGTGGACATCCCGGGTATGATAACGTTTGAAAAACAAAATCATAAATTATAATATAATAAATAACTATAAATAATTATAACAAATAATAATGTAATTATAATAAAAATTATTTAATAATGTAATCAAAAACACTGAAATTTGCTCAGTTGCAGAATTGTCGCTGTCATTATTTTTATTGTTTGATGACGAATTTCCCCACAAATCGCTATCGCTCAATTCTGCAAGTGATTCTAATTTATTATCGCTGTTTTCTAGCTGGTCTAAAACCACTTTTGACATACAGGGACACTTTTTGGTTGCTATGGACAATCTACAGTTTGCAGGCAGAAAGAACAGTTTTTATTATATAAAAGTGCATGCAGGACACTGGGCAGACCACTAGGGACAAAGGGTGTGTGTATTTTTTCATACAGTACTGTAATCTATAAGATTACAGTATACTGTATGTATTGTGTTTATTTACTTTTTTAAATTTGGCGCCGATCTCCGCCCCTGTGCGTCATAACGTCACAGGGAACGGAGTTCGGCGGGACACAGGCACTGTGTGAATCGAGCGAGGACACCGCTCGATCACACAGCATAGAGGCATTCCCTGCCTGTGGACACTGCGAGGCGATCCCGAGTCTGGCTCGGGGTTACCGCTTTTGGTTCTGAAATCCCACCCCAAGCCAGACTCGGGAATACCGCCAGGGGGGTTAAAGTGAATGTCATGACAAAATAAAAAAAAACATGTATTGTGTACATATCCATATAATACATACACATTTATCCATGTTTTATTCCATTAAAGACAGTGAAAGTACAGAAAGACCTGTTGATCTGTGAGAAATGTGCTTATCTTCTACAGTGCCTTGAAAAAGTATTTGTATCCCGTGAAATTTTACACATTTTGTCATGTTACAACCAAAAACGTAAATGTATTTTAATGGGATTTTTTTTGTGATAGACCACCACAAAGTGGCACATCATTTGTGAATTAGAAGGGAAATGATAAATGTTTTTCAAAATTCATTACAAATAAATATCTAAAAAGTGTGGCGTGCATTTGTATATTCAGCCCCCTTTACTCTGATACCCCTAACTAAAATCTAGTGGAACCAATTGCAATCAAAAGTCATCTAATTAGTAAATAGCGTCCACCTGAGTGTAATTTAATCTCAGTAAATACATTTACATTTTTGGTTGAAACATGACAAGATCTGGAACATTTCAAGGGGTGTGAATACTTTTTCAAGGCACTATAATTTCCCATGGTGGTCTGACATACAGAATTTTTGTGGACAGAGTGTTGTCAGCCCTGCCCATTGCTTTTTGCTAAACTTCAACTCCCACTATCTTCTTACCCATAGTATAGGGAATAATTGATCTGTAGTCCAAGATAAGAACAAGGAGGGATAAATATCAAACTGATATAACAAAATGCTTATTATAAAAAAATACTTGAAGAGAACAAGAAAGAGAAGTACATTGTTTGGGTTGATATAAACTGTAAGGCCTCGTACACACGACCAAGAAACTCGACGAGCGAAACACATTGTTTTGCTCGTCGAGTTCCTTGTGAAGCCGTCGAGAAACTCGACAAGCCAATTTTCTCCATTCTCGTCAAGGAAATAGAGAACATGCTTTCTTTTTGGCTTGTCGAGTTTCTCGACAGTTTTCTCAACGAAAATGTACACAAGGCCGGTTTCCTCGGCAAAAAAATATCTCCCACAAGTTTCCTGCTGGTTTTTGCCGAGAAACTCGGTCGTGTGTAAGAGGCCTTACAGGGCCGATCCTGGGGTCACAGGCGCCTGGGTGCAGAAATATTTCTGGCGCCCCCACATGGGCGTCGTCATGTTACTAACTCATCCCCTTTACGAATGTTTCTATGGCAACGACTCAACCACAGAGATGCTCCCCCATGAAGTCTTCATTAACCTGGGATCCTTACATGATCTCTTAACAATAAACAAAATACAGGAAGAGGACACAGAGAGGGCTTCTGTGAGAGAGTCTGTTAGATGTTTGGTGCCCCCACCTCTGCAGGCGCCTGGGTGCAATGCACCCTGTGCACCCTGCCTAGGATCGGCCCTGAGGCCTTAGATACATAGATGGATAGATAGTAAATGACAACTATTTGCATCAAGTGTATTAACTGCTAGTAATACAATTATTTGGATGATTATTAAAAAACAAGTTAATTATTTTTCCTCAGACAAAATACAGGGGTATTTAAACTAAAACTCTAAATGCAGAGTTTAGTTTACTTTGGATAGGATTGCACCTTATGTCTGCAGTTTTGCTGATCCATGTTATTACCCTTCTTATGTATACAGTCCAACCTTAAATGCTGTAATGAATAACACGTTTTCTCCTTTGGTTTCCAAATAACCAGACATTTCTGTTCTTCTGTCTTATTTCACAACAGCAACTCCGATATATTTCACTTTTATGGCTTGTAGTGAGTAATCCTTTTAAACAGACAGGTTAAATTATCCTTTTTAATGTCCCTGTGTTCATTGGATAGCTAGGAGTCTGCCTGTGTTCTGTAGGATTCTCCTTGCAGCTGTTTACTGATTTAATTGTCTCACATAAATATGTACAGTATATATTTACACAGTTGACCAGTATGAACATGTATTGCAAATTACTGTATGGTAACTAAGAATCCCCATTCTATAATAAAGAGTTTTCTATAGAAAAGGGTTAATTAGTGGCAACACCTCCTTAAGCCTCGTACACACGACGGGCGAAACACATCATTTTCCTCGTCGAGTTCCTTGTTACGCTGTCGAGGAACTCGACAAGGCAAGTTTCTCCATTCTCGTCGAGGAAAAAGAAGACATGCTCTCTTTTTGGCTCGACGGGATCCTCGACAGTTTCCTCGTCGAAAAATATATACACGACCGGTTTCCTCTGCAAAAAAAAATCCCAGCAAGTTTCTTGCTGGTTTTTGCCGAGAAACTCGGTTGTGTGTACGAGGCCTTAGTATCTCTTGTGTTGTATATATGAAGCAATTTAAGATCTGGACACTCGTGTCTCCATTTCTACTGCATGATGTTGGTTGGTAACTAGAGGGCAGGGATGCCTGAAGCTGCTATATTACTGGTTATGCATTTATGCTTAGTGTATGCATTCAACTGATGGCTTTTAACCCTCTAAACCAGTGGTTCTCAACCTTTCTAGTGCCGAGACCCCTTGATAAAATTTCCCAAGTTGTGGTGACCCCTAACAATAAAATTATTTTCATAGCGTGGGTTGTCAGCACCCAAGGCAAGGCAAGTAATTTGCACCCCTAACGGACTTTTAGCGCCCCCTGAGTCCCTTCCACTCCACATTTTAGGATGTACCACACTCTTTGTTCTCCTTTCTTTGCCTTTTATCTCTCTCTATCCTAATTTCTTGCTTTTTCCCCCATCCCTCTTTCTAGCCATCTTTCTTGTTCTTTCTCTCCCCTTTTCTTTGTTCCTCCCCCTCTATTCTCTATTTTTATTCTTTCTCTTATTCCTTGTTGAGGGGGTGGGGGGAATGGGAAGAGTAGCAGTGCTGGGGGAGTCCTGATCATCCCATTTAGGTGTTCTTGATCAAATCTGCTGATCTGAGAACTGTAGTGGGGACTTTTAATGGCAAATATAATCACAGGCAATGTTACTCACTGTGTCTCTGGCTTTGTGGTGTCTCGCAGCAGTGACCCCTATGCTGAAATCAGGAGATAGGGTTTCCTCCAGCCCCTCCCACTTCACATTCCTCACCAGTCAGCTGACCTCTAGTCTCCGCCCCATCCATGCCGTGAACTGGGCAGCTGCAAATAGGCTTAGTGGGCGGCCGTGATAAGGCTGCGAGAGTGGTGCGCGCTTCAGGAACAGCTTCAGGAACAGCTTCAGGAACAGCCCTGGCAAATCGTAATTCGACCCCCGAGGGAGTCCCGACCCCCAGGTTGAGAACCACTGCTCTAAACCCTGCTGGTGCGAGGCTAAGGGGTTAAAAAAGGGCAGCGAAGAGGCGATATAACACCTTCTCACCTCTTGTTGAAGAGCAATCCAAATGCAAAGAAATTAAAATGAAAGCTGGAATCTAATTGGTTGTCATGCACAGCTACTCCAAATTCTGTTTACCCCAATATTAGTCAATGTCCCTCACATTCTTTGTGTCTTAGTGGCGGTGGCTGAGTGACACTGAGGGGTTGATTAACTAAAGGTAAATGGACTGTCAACTGTGCAAGGAAAATTGCACTTTGCTGGGGCATTTTCCCCTGGTTTTAGTGAATGAAGTGAAGCTCTGCTGACTTCCATCATCTAATCATGTGCAAGCAAAAATACTGGTTTATTATTGTGCAAGGACTAGAAGCAGATGAGTAAGACCCCAAAAGCAGCAGATACAGGATAGAGAGGAAGAATGGAAAAGTTGGATTGTGAAAAGATGGAGGGGGAAAAAATCAGTCAATAACATGAATATGAATAATAAGCATTCCTCAGGAAAGGACCCATTCTTCAAGGCCCAACTAGGGCTTTAGCCCCATGGATTTAGTATTCATCCTTTTATGAGTGCCGTCATTTTTTGTTAATTCACCCTTTAAATAACTGGATGTTTTTATTTTGTTTTAGGGCTTATTTACAATTGTGGTTGTAGGGGGCCAAACTGCCTGTTTGGCCCAACTGGCTCCCTTTAAAATGCAAATACAGCCAAGGGGGTTGTACACAAGCCACAGCAAAAATTATACCCTCTGTCACATTCGGCAAGCAGTTCCGCCATCAACCCATTCAAGCGAATAAAGGGCGCACTGTAACCTCCCTGAAACTGCTTGTAATGCACATGGGTGATCCACCGCGGAGCGGCAAAGGCTGACAATTTCCTATGGTGGGCTTATTTCTGCTACTTACAGGATCAATCAAAATTCTTTAATATCCAGACATCCCAAGTGTTACAAACAGACAGGAAGGGACACCTGGGATAAAGTTCAAAGGAACATTCATTTTACTGTAATGTTTTGTAGAAACTACAAATGGTAGAAATGCTAGCTGCTTAGAGATCATATTTGTTTAGACTGCCTTGCTATACCTTATTATTAATTTCATTGTAGCTTTCACTCGACTACAGTGATCATGTGAGTCCTCAGGGACCTCGGAGTCCTCTATCTGCTGTGTAGACAGCTATAATGGTAGCTTTGGAACTAAAGTCCCACTACTTGAGAACTTTTTTGAGGATTGGAAGATTATTTAGGGATGATAAGATGGATTACTATTGAAATGTGGGAACATTTTTGATAAATGAAGCAAAAAGAATAGCTGTCCTCAAATTCCTTAGAACATCTGGCAAGTTGAAGTGATGCCTTCACAGGAGAGACATGGAGGTTTTGATTCATGGTGACACTTAAATGATGGTAAATGAAATCAGTTTAACTTCATAGATTAAGATAAAATAGTAGGTTCTGTAGCAGCAGATCACTAGCTTTTGAAGGCAGATATGATCTCACTTAGGTCCTGGGTATATGTGCTTTGCTGGATCGCATTAAGAGACGGGTCAGGCAAATTCTTGGAATTGTAAACATGTTAATCTTATTGACTCATTCCTGGACATTTCCATAAAGTGCAAAGCACTTGTCCAATGTGATTTTAGTTTTGTTGTATGCTTCCTTCTGAGGACAGTGAAATTCCTACCTCCTGGCCAACAATAAAGAATAGACATATCATGGTAATAGGTTCCAGGCGGCAGTAGCTATGTTGTAGTTGTCTCCATATGGTTCACAGGTACAAAGGTCGGTATGTGATTTGCACGCATCACAGATTCAGTGGCTGGGATTGCTAAGAAAAGAAATATCTAAGACATGTCAAACTAAACCTGTGTGAGTGGCAATGATATATTTTTGCTGCATGAAAATTGTTTATATACGGAAGAATAATAATCTGTGTGCAAAGTTGTGTGTCGGCCAAGTTCTTTCAGTCTAAGTCAATGTTATTATACCCTGTGGATTATCATTGTTTATCATAGATGTAAAGACAAATAATGATACAATCTTCCACATTTACTACATTATAACATTGTCTGTGTGTTTTACATTATTATACATGTATAATAAATAATAATTGATATAGCAACAACAGTTTGCAAAGCATTTTAAAAAAAAGAAAAGGAGATTGTAAGACAGTACAGTTATAATTTCATTCAATACAAGAGGGTTTAGAGGACCCTGCTTGTGAGAGCTAATTATCTAAAAGGGAAGGGGAAATGGTACAAAAGGTAGCAACTGTGAGGGATGGGCTGATGGAGAGGCAGTGTGGGCTTCCCTGAAGAGATGAGTTTTCTTGCAGTACATGTGTTGACAAGAAACATACTGAAATGAGAAGAGAGCAGAGTGAGGAAGACATTATCTGCTTTTCCCTTCACAGTGCAATCACAAGCTGGAATGGGTCCAGGATGACCTGAGCTGTGAGGAAGTGATTAAAATGATGTTGGCCATCAGACTGAGGACATCTAGTGGCAGAAAGAAGTACTGTGGGGGAAAATCTAGATTATTAATTATTCCAGCAAAACTCATCTTTTAATGGGCTATTCATTATTGATTGGAGTTATTTAAAGGTGCACCCCAGACAAAAGTCTCAGTTTAAATACATACTGTATATGAAAAGTGTTTTACTTGTTGAAAGATTTGTCGCCCTCTTTAGCCAGTCTTGTCATTTATGCCACCCTGCCACAATGCACTCAATCGGGTGAGTGTCACACTTATTTTTTGGTATGGTAAAACAGTATTTTACGTCACTTCTCCTCCTACAGGCTAGTGACTGAACAAAGAATCAACATTTTTACATAGCTCCCAACTGTCCCTGATTTCGAGGGACTGTCCCTGATGTGTCCCTCTGTCCCTCATTCTTCCTCACGTGTCCCTAATGTTGGTCTGATCTATATAGATGAATATAAAATGCACTTTTTATCTATCAAAATCTATTCCAAAAGCCAATATAAAGTAATAGTAGTGGGAAAAAAAGCACTTGTGGGTTTAACCAATGTTTTTTTTTTGTACAATTTTCCTTTAGGGGGTGTGGCAGGGGTGTGTCCTATGCCTGAATACGTTTGCAGATAGGTGTCCCTCATTCCCATCTCAAAAGTTGGGAGGTGTGTTATTATTACCAGTGTTTAAATAGCACAGAAGTGATCCAAAAGGCAGAAAGACATCCAGAAAGTATTAAAGTGATCTTCCTGGTGTGACTCACAAGAGTGACTGGACAGAATTACAAAGACTTTGCTAGAAAATAAACACTAGAGATACACATTCTTTAAAGTGATATAAAAGCTTGGTTTAAAAAAATAAAAATAAAAATAAGAAACATGTTATACTTACCTGCTGTGTGCAGTAGTTTTGCACAGAGCAGCCCAGATCCTCTCCTTTTCGGGGCTCCCCCAAAACTCCTAGCTCCTCCCCCTCAAGCAGTGCCCACAGAAAAAATCAGATTCCCTGGGGGCACTGCTGCATGCTCACTCTTGAGCCGCTGCTCTATACCATAAGATACCCAGAGCCGTGTCTTGGCCCCTTCCCCTGCTCTCTCCTCATTGGCTCACTGGCTGTGATTGACAGCAATGGGAGCCAATAGATGGCCACTGCTGTCTCAGCTAATGAGGACAGGGAGTCCCGGGACAGCCGAGTCTCTTGTGCACATCGCTGGATCGAGAGAGCTCAGGTGGGTATTAGGGGGGCTGTAGGGGGAGTAGCACACGGAAGATTTTTTACCTTCATGCATAGATACCTGAAAAACTTTAGATACCTGAAAAACTTTAGTTTATGATAATATGATTGCAGACAAAACATTTCTGTGATTTATAAGGTTGTCTACCTTAGTGCATGTCTAATATTTTGGCTTGATTGTTGTCTTTTATTCTGGATTATACTTGCGCAATTGCCTGACTCTTGGCTTCCCGTTTTAAGGTAAAAACCACAATTATTTTATTGTGTGAACAGTTCACCACAGAACACCTCGACATGTAAAAGGAAAAGTGCAGCATGGGTTCAGAACCCTATAATCTATGTACAACCACAATGTTTACTTGCTATTCCGTAAGGCAAGGAAAGGCTTCCTCAGTGCATTTTCTGCACCATTTGAACTTCCCATCTCATTGGATAACATCTAATTTTAACACATGCTGAGATGAACCCTCGCTCAATTAGCAACACCCTTCACGTACAGTTTATTGCTCAAAATTATGTACATTCCTGAAAGAGATATTATTTGTGCAGATAATATACTAATTGTGTATTTTTTCTTGCAGAGGTGAAGACAGGAGTGATGACAGAAGAAAAGGAATCTGTTTTAGAAGGGAGCGATGTTACACTTGTCTGCAAAGCAGAAAAATATCTGTTTTCAAACTTGGTATGGTGGTATCCTTCCGAAGAAGCAGTGCCTTCCGTCCTCACCGAAAACCACCTCAGAGAACACACCACCTTTTTTTCATTTACTATTAAAAATGTGACAAAAGAGCAGGCTGGAATATATAACTGTTCAGCAGAGAATCGATACACCAAGGAGGTGTTGCAACGCTCAACTCAACTCATAGTCCAAGGTGGGTAATAGTTTTGCTATAATTATATAGAAATGTGATTTAATTCTACATACAAAGTGATGGATACAGTACAGTGCAGGCAGGGGTAAGTAGAGTACATATGTATACATATACAGTATCTATCGATCTGTCTATATATAATATATTATTATATATATGCACTCACCGGCTACTTTATTAGGTACACCTTGCTAGTACTGGATTGGACCCACTTTTGTCTTCAGAACTGCCTTATTTCTTTGTGGCATAAATTCAACAAGGTTTTGAAAACATTCCTTTAGAGATTTTGGTCAATATTGACATGATCGCATCATGCAGTTGCTGCAGATTTGTTGGCTGTGCATCCATGATGCGAATCTCCCGTTCCAGCACAACCCAAAGGTGCTCTATTGGATTGAGATCTGGTGACTGTGGAGGCCATTGGAGTACAGTGACCTCATTGTCATGTTCAAGAAACCAGTTTGAGATGTTTTGAGCTTTGTGACATGGTGGATTACCCTGCTGGAAGTAGCCATCAGAAGATGGGTACACTCTAGTCAAAGGGATAGACATCGTCAGCAACAATACTCAGGTAGGCTGTGGCATTTAAACGATGCTCAATTGGTACTGAGGGGCCCAAAGTATGTCAAGAAACTATCCCCCACACCATTACACCACCATCACCAGCCTGAACCATTGATACAAGGCAGGATGGATCCATGCTTGACGTTGTTTACACCAAATTCTGACCCTACCATCTGAATGTTGCAGCTAAAATCAAGACTCATTAGACCGGGCAATGTTTTTCCAATCTTCTATTGTCTAATTTTGGTGAACCCTTCGCGAATTGTAGCCTCAGGCCTTGTACGCACGACCGAGAAACTCGACGGGTGAAACACATCGTGTTGCTCGTCGAGTTCCTTGTGAAGCCGTCGAGAAACTCCACAAGCCAATTTTCTCGATTCCCGTCAAGGAAATAGAGAACGTGCTCTCTTTTTGGCTCGTCGAGTTTCTCGACAGTTTCCTCGACAAAAATGTACACACAACCGGTTTCCTCGGCAAAAAAATATCTCCCAGCAAGTTTCTTACTGGTGTGTACGAGGCCTCAGTTTCCTGATGTGGTCTTCTGCTGCTGCAGCCCATCTGCTTCAAGGTTCAATGTGTTGTGCATTCAGAGATGGTGTTCTGGTTGTAACGGTTATTTGAGTTACTGTGTGCCTTTCTATCATCATGAACTAGTCTAGTAGTCTGCCCATTCTTCTCTGACCTCTGATCAGCATTTTCGTCCACACAACTGCCATTCACTGGATATTTTCTCTTTTTGGACCATTTATTGAAAAAAATAGAGATTGTTTTGCATGAAAATCCCAGTAGATCAGCAGGTTTTAAATACTCAGACCAGCTGGTCTGACACCAACAACCATGCCACATTCAAAGTCACTTAAATCCTTTTTCTTTCCCATTCTGATGCTCGTTTTGAACTTCAGGAAGTCATCTTCACCACATCTAGATGCCTGACTGCATTGAGTTGCTGCCATGTGATTGGCTGATTAGAAATTTCTGTTACCAAACAATTGAACAGGTGTGCCTAATAAAGTGGTCTGTGAGTGTATATATATAGACAGAATCTGTATTTTACGAACATATCCACCCAAAACACATTCAGAGAGCAATACAGTGTTTCTACAGGAACTATTTGCCTTAGACTCTCTCTTAGTGACATTTTGTAAGGGGCCCTATGAACAAAGCAGGCAGAGGAAAGTGAGAGTCGGAGCTAGTTTACTTCACTCATTCATTTATGTGTTTAAAATTGAGCTTAAGTTGTTGAACTCGGTACACAATAGACATTTGTCTGTGAACACTCTTATGTTTGTAAGTATGTAGAAATGGGTGAAGGAGTTATCTGCCCTTCACATCCGTTCTGTGGATTATTATTTTTTCTGCTCTAGCTGTAGGAATCCCAGGTCAACTGCATTCTGCATAATGCAAAATAGGTGCAGTTCTGCAGAGTGATAACACCTTATCTGCAGCAAATGAGGAATCAGGGTTCAAAGATGTAAGTGGGATAGTAAAATAATATACACACTGTACTTTGCATGTGTCTTCAAGTTTATACAAAATAAGCGTAGGGCTTAATCTAATTCTTTCAATGTTGTTAAATGTTGACTGTTTTATTACAGAAAAACAGGCTCCGTGGGTGATGCAGCCGCTTCAAAATGTAACAGTAAACAGCAGCAGCACATTGGCCCTGGAGTGTAGAGTTGATGGAACTCCCTTGCCTACAATAACCTGGTTCAAGAATGGATATGAGATTCAACCTGCCTCAGGTAGGAGGTGCAGGACCTACCATATACTATGTGAAAGTATTCTAGGCTTTTGCATAACAGGCTGTAGGATGTCCAGTGTAGGGCTTTAAATACGATTGTTTGCTACATAAAAACAACATTTTTACACATAAGATTTAAAATGCATTTCCGTGTTTGTCATTAATTTGAGATAACTACTGTACTTTATATAAGTTTGTATTAACATAAAATAACTGATACAAATATTCGGCTGCTTACCTATTTAAGTGCCTTTTTTGTGCTCACAAATCCTACCCAGCTTTCCTCTGCATTGTTTAAGGTGTGTGTGTGTGTTTGGGGCAGTGGAATAATATTTACCATATTTACCCGGGTCTGCTCTATGCCAGCAGATCTCATTATTAGTTGTAAAGTAGATTTGAACACTCGCTCAAGGCTTGGGTTCTGCATTGTATATTAATGCACCTAAAAAACTGTTGTTCACTTTGTTCCTTATCTTCAGATCTATTTTAAGCAATAGATGCTGCCCATGGAGTACTATGTGTAGATCTGCTCCAAAGATACAACCAGAAAGGAAACTAATATTTTTAAAAAAAAATTAGCTATGCATATGACTGAGAAGACATAGCAAACATATGGTGGGGATCTTCAATTTTGACTGCAAAGTTGGAAATATACTTTAAAGTGGAAGTAAACCCATCCATAAAACAGTTTCATTTAGGCTCTCAACCAAACAGTCAAAAAATCCAATGGCTGGTGTCATAACTGATCACATGTGCCACGCATTGTAGAGTAAACAGAGGCTAAGATGGCAGCTTTCTTGGCTGAAAATGATTGGGGATTTACTTACACTTTTTTTTTTTTTAAAAGGTTTTTATTATCAGCCATATACACGATTACAGGAGATAGCATTTCATAGAAATGACAAGTAATCACATAAGAAAAATAGTCAGAAAATTAAAGGAGATATAAAATTCCCCCACCATACATTTCCATAACCTTCAAAATGACAGAGAACAATCCCAACATGGATTCTTCTAAAGTGCATAGAGCATTTTAACCAACTTAGAACCAGTTATCGTAAATTCGCACTCCGGTCTGAAAGATTCTAAACAGTATAATTAACCATATCCTGTAAAATAGATCCAGAGCACCATGTCCAGCATAGAGCAAAATTAGAAAAAAAAAATAAAAACAACAAAAAACTAGGGCATACAAATAAACATAGAAAACTCCCTCTCATGTGTCGTATGTCGTTGCCTCCCCCGTCCCCACAGTTGTCATCACCATTAGTGCACAATACATCTCATACAGTACATTCAAGATCAACAGACCCTTAAAAGTCTCCAGGGTTAGTATCTACTTTAAGCACAGACACTGTTGTGATGTTTTCAGAGTTAAATCGGAACTTCAGTAATTTTTTCAACTTTCCATCTATTAAATCTTCTGCCCTTGTTTTAACTTTGGAAAGTAAAAAAAATTTTTCTGACAGTAAATACCTTATACAGCCCACTTCCTGTGAATTGTCTGGTAAAAAGACTAGGCTTCTGACATCATGCACAGCTCTCTCACTCTTGTGGGAGTTTCCCAGGAAGAGAGGGGGGATGAGTCATAAGAGGGCCGATGAGAGCTGCTAATGTGCCTCTGTGTATCTGCATAAATCCAGGAAGTGAACAGGCAGCAGCTTCAGCTGCCATCAGTTAAAATGGCTGCAGCCAGACTTAGTGGATTGAGATTTCTGCAGCATATTTGGCAATTACAGAATCACAATATATATATAAAATAATATGCAAAGTGGTTGGAGGGAAGCTTTAGAATGGCAAAGATGTTTTTATTGCAAATTATGTGAGCAGTCTCTCTTTAAGTGTGTATACATTGCAGAATTTGCATTGCTTTGAGTTGCTAGACAATGTGCTATGGCATGAATAGTTAAATACAGTAAATAATTGTGTCCATATTTCTTATTTTCATAGGAATTACTTTGCGTTATAATGAAAACCTAATCATCGAGAGGGTAAAGAAGGATGACGAGGGACTGTATACATGCCGAGCAGTTAATGAAATGGGTCATTCCAACAATTCTGCCTATGTTACTGTTCGAGGTGAACAGTTATCCTTTTATTGCTTTCATATGTTTCCTAATGTTTAACATACAAACCTTATCCTTTGATGTAATGTTGAGTGAGATGTGAATGTGTACCTGGGGGCAACCATATTTTCTAATTGCACACATAGGTTATGTTTTCTCCTTTTGCACTATAATCTCAATGGATGGAGGGGGGAAGGTTAGAACTTCTGTGAGATTATTATTGCTTTTTTGTACCGCATTGTGGAGATAGTTACATAGTTACATAGTTAGTCAGGTTGAAAAAAGACATCCAGTTCAACCATAAAACAAAAACAAAAAATATTGTACAATCCCAATACCCAATTCTATACCCACATTTGATCCAGAGGAAGGCAAAAAAAAAAAACAGCAGAGATTTACCCCTACATTTAAAAAAGAGAGAGAATGCTATGCTGTCACTTAAAAAAATACTTGTAAGTGCACCATTTTTAATATCATCAATAAAATGACAGGGCAACATTTAATTCATTCTTATATATTTTTGTATTGATGTCAGTATTATGGTCACAATCTGTAGGATATTTACAATAAAAAATCTTTAAGAATTTTATCCCTATATTCCTTTTCCCAAAACTTCTCAAAAATAAAGGAAATGTCCCCAGTGAGAACAGAGAGCAGGAAAACTAAATAGAGGTTTTTTCCTTTCCCAAGTCTTTACAGTTAGACGACTGACCAAGGAAAAGAGCAGTTACAGATTGCAACATTAATAATGAAAACAGTTTCTGTGTCCCCATTGGGGAAATTTCCCCTCACATCATGCCCTTATAACACTGTAGCCCAGCCCCACTAACACTATGGCAATGCACCAGTCGCTAAAATGCAGGCCAACTAATAAAGTCAGACCACAGCATGGACTACAAAGAACTACTGTATATGGTTTTAGTATTAAAGGAGAAAATTGAGTACTGTCTATGATACTTTTTAAGTATGAAAGGAAGATGATTGTACCACAACTTGCTTGAAGATAATTTAGCATCTAAGTTGTTGACTCAATATTAGTAGGTACTTGCTATCTATAGTTATCGTTTTGAAAACTACGCTTGGAATACATTTGATTCCCTATCACAGTTATGATGTGGTGTGGTTGAATGATGTATTGTTCATTTAAGTACATGCAGATATATTTTCTTTATGTGAACTTATAATGTGAATTGTATGACAGGTGGAGAGGAGAAGTCCAACATAGAAGTCATCATCCTTGTATGCACAGGAGTGGCAGCAACCTTGTTCTGGTTACTTCTGACTCTTTTCATACGGAAGCTGAAAAAGGTATGATATTTAAATGAGAGAGTACCTCATATGGCATTAAATTTTGAGAACCCCAAGTCGGATAACATGTGAATTGTTTCCCTGTAAGAGCTGTCTTAACTGATCCTACAGAAATCTGATCCTACAGAAATCAGAGATCCGATTTTAGAAAAGGTCCCTGTACTACTTTTGTCTGACTTTAATACGACTTCAATGCCATAGAGTGTAAAAAGTCACATTAAGTTGGACTGAAGTTGTAGGGCAAAGTCGGATCGGAAGTTGCTTGACTTTCATATTAGAGCAGTGTGAACCGTGGCTAAGAAATGATTTTCATGTGTTTCTACACTAAAGTGTACAGACTAGAGTGAGTGCACTCAGGGCCTAATTCAATTTTTATGCCTAGGATCCTATCCATGCAGTGTGTATTTAAATATGTACAGATCAGACACGGGCATCTCAGTGTGCTGTGTTTCTCGACAATGTAGGTCTTGTTCACATATAACGATTACATGCATGTCCTGTGCAAGGCCATATTTTGCCAGTATGGGGATGCACAGGTGTTTGCATCCCTGTTTCAGCAGTCCCATTGTTGTCTATTGGGATGTGTGAATGCGGGTGCATGTCACCAAACTCACCTTGGGTGTTTTCTGGGCTGTACACCCGCACTTGCATAGATGTCATATTGGGAACAGCAGCTGTGTCTGTGCAGATGCTGCAACCCAATACACAACAATGGGACTGCTGGAACATGGATGCACATGGATGCACACAACACCTGTGCCAGCAAAACACAGCCCTATTGGGGGGCACGCATTTAATTGCCCCATGTGAACAAGGCCTTAGGCATGACCTATAAGGCTAAATAGTAGCAAATGAAGAAATTGTAAACTGTGTTGTTCATGAGCTTTGCATTTGTAGAATCTTTATATTAAAGTATAACTAAAAGCAAAACTTTTTTTATAGCTTGGGATAGAATGGAGAGGATTAGAATACCTGTCAGGTTTTTATTGCTGTCTGTGTCCCTTTTATAGTAATTTACCTGATTATCTGATTATTATCTGATTGTCTAGGCTACAGTTCTAATCAAAGGTTAAAGAAAATCCTAAATGTTGGGTTGTCCCCAGAACTGTAGTGGTGGGCAAAACTTTCAAGGGGATAATAGTTCTGGTAAACCTTTTGACTGCCAGGGGTTCCCTCCCTTTGAGGGATTTTTTTTCACCTCCTGTTTTGACTATGGGACAGATGAAGAAAAATCTCCCCAATGGGACACAGATAGCAAAAAAGTGACAGGGGCTATAACTCACTCCTACAGTAACCAAAAACAAAGTTTTTTCCTGCAGTTCTTTTTTAAACACACTTCTGGTTGAGAATATTCTGCCCATGATTTTTTTCAACACGAGAGCAAAGATTCTGAGAAGAGAAATTAGTGGTGGCACAGGTTTTAGTCTCTTCTTTTGCAGTGTATTGTATTCTAAATTCAGTCACAGAGCTACTTCAAATACACACAAGAAATAAATGGATGAGGACTGCTTTACATGGCTAAACATTTCTAATTTTCGACATCCAGGCACCAATGTCAAAGCCGGTCCACAGCCTGACCTCCAGTAAAGTAGTAGCTGCATGGCATAGTCAAGAACAATGGTTTAAGAACACACCGCACCCCCCAGCCTGCTGATTTGCCAAGAATGAGCAGAAGCTGATGAGGCCATCCCTCAGATTACTCTGCTTTCTCCTTCTATTAGTGTTTCATTGTCAGTACATGTACAATTCAACACAGCCCGATTGGCTCAGAGAATTGGTTCCTCTCTTCCAGTCTGAGTGCTGCTGTGCAGGAAGTTACTATAGTAATAGAAGGTTAATATAGAACAAACGCAGGTGATATACTAACTGCATTTAAAAACACACAAGAGTTTACGAAGACATAACATGATCTAAAATAAAAAGAAACAAAATGCCAAGAAAAGTGAATATGACATAAGGAGTGGATTTGTTTGGTTGGATAAAAAGCCCAAAGGAATATTCACCAGTAAACTGCAGCATTTTTATCGCTTTGCTCTTTCTAGTATTTTACCCTGATTTTCTGCTGAGCCACAATAATTCTGATTTACTGGATCCAGAATTAAATTCTGTACTCCTATCTCCACAACAATCACAATAATTAAGTTACACCATGTAAAACCATTTAAAATTGTCAGGGCTTTGGCAGAAGATGTTGCTGCAGATGCCAGCTGGTGGAATGCTGCTCTGGTAAAATGAATATAGCAATTATTTGTTAGAATGGCCTGTCTTCAGGTTAGTTGCAATAAGCAAATAGCTAGTAAAAGGGAATTGAACTCATAGAAAACAGGTATTTGCATTGATGACATGGTGACACACATACTTCCTTACTGTTTTACCTGGCAAAGAGTTGTTTGATTTTGGCCAGCCTTTCTTGTGATGTACACACTCTGGGGTAGATTCAGATAGAAGATACGACGACGTATCTCCAGATACGCCGTCGTATCTCTGAGTCCGGCCGGTCGTATCTATGCGCCTGATTCATAGAATCAGTTACGCATAGATTTCCCTAAGATCCGACCGGCGTAAGTGTTTTACACCGTCTTATCTTAGGCTGCATATTTACGCTGGCCGCTAGGTGGCGCTTCCATAGATTTACGCGAGGAATATGCAAATGAGCTAGATACGCCGATTCAGAAACGTACGTCCGGCCGGTGCATTTTTTTACGTCGTTTACGTTAGGCTTTTTTCGGCGTATAGTTACCCCTGCTATATGAGGCGTATTCCTATGTTAAGTATGGCCGTCGTTCCCGCATCGAGTTTTAAAAATTTTACGTTGTTTGCGTAAGTCGTTCGCGAATAGGGCTGGACGTAATTTACGTTCACGACGAAAGCAATGACGATTTGCGGCGGAATTTCGAGCATGCGCACTGGGATTTTTTCACGAACGGCGCATCACAGTTAATATACATAAAACACGCCCACATTATCCACATTTGAATTAGGCGGGCTTACACCGACACAGATACGTTACGCCGTGACTAAGGGCGCAAGTTGTTTCTGAATACAGAACTTGCGCCCTAAATTATGGCGGCGTAACGTATCTGAGATATGTCACGCCGGGCGGACAGATAGACGATTCTATCTGAATCTACCCCTCTCTCTATGCCTGTCAGTAGTGTCACTATGCTGCTTCCTAGTTTAGAAAGTCAGCTCCCTGTTCAATGGACAGAAGTGGTAGAAGAATAGCTTAGAGCTGAATTCCAAGAATAAAAAAAAATAATTCCCTTTCAGCACTGCAAGGGTTAAACCCTTGTTAGAGCTAACAGGTAGAGCTGTGATGCTTCCTTGCTCTGGCAGACTTTGGGTGCTGACCTTATGTCTCTGATGCTCTTGGTTTTGGATGGGCTCTCACTGTCCTCAAAAACAATGCAGGGCCTTTGGTCTTGCATTGTTTGGGATGACATTAGAGTGTGACCACTGGCCAGATCTCCAAAGAGAAGCAGTTTCAGGGGACTAGTAGCACAATATGGAGGAAGTTTATTGGAGTTAGAAATAAGATAAGTATTGCAGCTTATTCCACTACCACTAGATTAAAGCTTGCCCTACATGTATTAAAATTTGGTTGGTCAATTTCATTTAACCAAGAAGTTAATTGTTTATTTGAATTCTGTCGAAGGGACATGTTGAAATATTGTCCAGTGTCCAACTAGAGAGCATTCCTCCATCATTGTTTGTGTGGATGGAGGAATCTGTTTGTTTTTTATTGCCCACAAAAAAAGAAAATGCGTGTGGCCAGCTTTAGCGAGCATTTAATGGCACCATTGTAAGGGTATTTTTTGGTGCCTGTGGTGGTACTTTATTTGGGAAATACCTGTGTCACCTGCCTATCTGTGGAGAATAAAAAATGTTTATAAATCCCAAGACTGGCTATATAGAATTACAAATCTTTTAGCAGGTTTAACAATAAACATAGTATATACACTATCAAAACACACATGCATATGCACGCACTAGTCATAGAAAATCGGGTTCTATCCTGTCTCTGGGGATTGTCTAGAACTACCTTTTTTAATGTGTTCTGGTTTAAAGTAATGTTTTGCCTAATCTTATTCATAGGGAAATTCCACTGCATTGTATGAGCAGTTTTTACTTAGTGTTTCTTGTTTTCAGCCACATGCATCTGAAATTAAAACAGGCTACCTGTCCATCATAATGGATCCAGATGAAATGCCATTAAATGAGCAATGTGAAAGGTTGCCTTATGACAGCAGCCAGTGGGAATTTCCTCGTGACAGGCTCAGTCTAGGTATGTGGAGTCTGTTTTACCGTTTTCTCCAAAAGTATGTCACTAACTTTCATTAGGAAACCTAATCGTTTGTAATATGCCATTTATGTATTTATTGTAGTAAAACATATTCTTTTAGATTTTTATTTCAAGTGTCAGTTCACATAAAGCAGATTGTTCACTTTTGGGTGGATCCTGGAAAGGCCGAATAATGCACAGGTTTCATTATTACATCATGACTCCTAAAATTAGATCTATACACCCGAGCTCCTGATTCCGACCACCCAACCCAGTTATCAGATGGGAGTCTCACTGTGGCTAATATATTTTGATGCATGAAAAGTAATAATAATGGTAGGAATAATTAAGTCTGGGAGAATTTGTCAAGAGATATAACATAACAGTAAGTTCTTCTACCCAGCAGTGTTCATGTATAACTAAACTATCTGATTTGGCTAGGCAGACTTTTTAAAGGACTGTTTCAGTATGGAATATGAGCCCTACCAATGGTGACTTGTTTATGAAGCTGCAGGACTGCCATCCTTGTCCTTACTTCCTCAATAAGGAACGTAATTAAGCAAAGATAAACGTGGCAGCCATAGGGGTTGATTTACTAAAACTGGAGAGTGCAAAATCTGATGCAGCTGTGCATGGTAGCCAATCAGCTTCTAACTTCAGCTTGTTCAATTAAACCTTGACGAAAAACCTGGAAGCTGATTGTTTTCTATACAGAGATGCACCTGATTTTGCACTCCAGTTTTAGTAAATCAACCTCATAGTATTTGAACCTTGAAAATAAATCAACATTTCCTGCATTTCTGTCCTCTTTGATTCCCTTCTGCCCATGGTCAGAGTTTAAATCTGAAAGCAAAACAATAGGAATTTTATAGATATGGTATTTATCACTTTCACCATTGGGTTAGTTGGGACACAACACTCTTCTGTCACCCATTGATTAGCCTCTGCCACACACCAGCAGATCTGGTACTGGACAGACACCTAGCCAAACATTCTGTTGAGAGTTTATTAAAGCATTTACATTTTTTCCTCTTGCCTGTTTTATTGACACATTACCTATATGATACTGTGCAATGTTACGTAAGGTAATTGCCTACAGAGAAAAGACTAAAACTGCAGAATTAGCTTTTTACTTGCTTAATGATTGATTGTAGCTATGAAATAATGCTGGTATTTTTCAGCATAGACGCATATCTGTATATCTGCATACTACAGCATTGCTGCTGCTTTCACGCCCTTAAATTCTTTAGAGAAATGAAAGAAACACTCTCAGTCAAATGTCAGAATGTTACATTTAAACTCTCTCATGGGTCACAGCCTACCTGCGGAGTCTTCATAATTATTTTCTGCAGCTGGCTGTCATTATTTCTGTTTGTGTTCTTTATTTATATGATTAGTCATGAAAAACTGTCAAAAAGGTCCCATTATTTTAAGCTTCTATATTTCTCAAGGACAAGAGTTCCACAGCAGAGAGACATGTGACAAGATGCTGCAGGTCCACTCAGAAGCTCTGTAAAAAGCCATATTTGTCTCCGTAGAAGTTAGCTCTGATTTTGGTTGGAGTGTATGTTAACAATAAATGTCTCGTATTTGCTCCATTTTGGCCTGGTAAACATACCATTGAAAGCAAATTATTATACCGGTTTGACAAAAAAAACAGCTGTTCATCTGTCTCTGGACTGTTATCAGTTCGCCTTATTCCCTGCTATGGGCTACAAAAAACTCCCCTGTTGTGGAGAAGAGAGGTAGGTGTCATGTAGTCTTAACACACTCCCTTCCTAGTGTGGCAATGTTGCTTAGTTCAGTTGTCACCCTAGAGCAGAAAGTGTGTTAATGGTAGGATTAACAGGTTAAAATAATGGAGAAAAAAGTTTGAAAAAAGAATTTGAATGCACATCTAAGGCCAAGTAAGCTGAGATAATATACATTTTTGTTCTTGAACTTTGATACACTTTAATTATGGTTAAAATATAATAATATATGGTTAATAAGAGTTAATAGATGATGGTTCAATGATAATGACTTTCAGCGCTGTACAGACAAAACAGTTTGAGGATATCATTAGTGGTTAATTTATTTATTTACCTGTTGCTTAGAACCACTCTTATTAAACCCTCAACCACAATTAAACCAACCAAACAGTTAAACAAACACACTTCCAGAGCTCAAGTGCTAAAAAATACAAGTCAAACGCTTAACTGGAAACTCTTCTTATACACCAACCAGTTCCAATGATGTAAAGGAATCATTCACGGCTTTGCAGCTCCATTTAGATTGGGAAAAATCTTCAATCAACACTATATTCACAAACAGGGGGAAAGAGCTGGTCTTCAGCAAAACCTTTATTGATGAATAAAATCCAATAAAATACTCACAAAAGGGGCACAATTACAGGCATGTAACCATCCATCATACTCCATGGAAAGGATCTATCTTTCTCTGTAACTTTAAGCAAGAAGGCTTGTCCCTTGAAATGCATAACTTGTTTTAATAAATGATCCCTGAAAGGGTCCATCAATTGATCATCTACATCAGTCTTTTTCAACCAGGGTCCCCAGGGACCTTGGGGTGTCTTCTGGGTTTTACAGGGGTGTTTTGGCAAAATGCCTAAAAATTGCCCAAAAAGTGTCAACAAGCCGGCAAGTGGATCAATACTGCCTTTTGTTACACAAACCACAGGTTTTTATTGTACAGCATTACAACCCTGGGTAATGTGAGGGCCAGCTACTCTCATCCTAACAATTAATGATGTAATTGGTTGATAAGGAGGACATCAGGCTCCTGAATCCTTGTTCGTCCCTCTCTATCAGCCACTGGGGTCACTTTAGCTGAGTAAGGGAGAAGAGGAACACTGGAATAATGTTGGGTGTCCTACATGTGTGGACGTTGCTGTCTTATGTAAATCCATTTCTTTAGTTCTTTACTTTTTAGAATGGGGTACCTCAAAACTGTGCTGATTTCAAGGGATGCCTTGAGTGAAAAAAGGTTGAGAAACACTGATCTAGATGACGGAGATGTGAGGATGTCCCGTCCATTGAATATATGATGAATGCCTGTGACTTTAACACTTCTGATCTTTATGGGACTGTATGCCACACCCGCCCCCACCTATTCCCCAGACACAATCATACAAGACAAAAACCACAACAAGTTTATTTGGCAGAAATGGCCGCGACACTTTAGTGGTTTAAACCATATTCAAACAACCATCATAACTGAAACTCTTGAATAATAATACCTTAAACATCACATAACTCTGCCCAGTTTTTGGAACTCGGGCAGCTTCACTGTATTACTACCAAAAATGTCCCCCCCCCAAATCCGGGGTGACCCTACCACATAAAATGTCGCAACGGGAAGGGAGGGAGATCTTTTTTCTTGCTTCCTGGACTGCTGCAGAAGATGCTTTAGACCCCCCGCAGCCTTTAAATAGCCTTTCCTGGGGGACCAGAACCTTCTCTGAACTCCAATTGGACCGCTCCCACCTGCACTTACTAATTAAAGGGGCAGAACCACCCCTTCCACCACCTATGCCTCACTTAACCCCTTACCAACAAAAACGGGGGGGGGGGGGGGGCCAGGTGGCCCCAGTCCCAAGAAAGCGGGCCCCAATGCTTTTGCCCGCTTTTATCATTAGATTTCAAAGGTGTTGCACAAGGCTGGTATACTCTCTCTTTTTCTGATTATAGTGTTTAGTGAGTATGTTATATGTGACTATTTCCTATAGTTCTAA
Organism: Rana temporaria; assembly: GCF_905171775.1. Taxonomy (NCBI): domain Eukaryota; kingdom Metazoa; phylum Chordata; class Amphibia; order Anura; family Ranidae; genus Rana; species Rana temporaria. The sequence continues at coordinate 99,875,937 of NC_053497.1, forward strand.
TTATGTGTTGTTTAGTCTATTGAGATAAAATCATAGTCACTAAGGTACTTGACTTACAGTGACTTACATACTTGTAACACCATCTCGAAATAATTCAGATTCTTGAAAAAAATAAAGCTGGAGGGCACCAGAAGTGCTTCAAGCATCTTTTCAACTCTCCCCTGAGCTCAGTATTAGTCATGAAGGATAGTTATACATGCAAATGTATATCATATTCACTTAGAATACAAGAGCAGCAAAATGAATGCTTGTTCTCCATTATTACAGTGCAGTATGATAAACTGTTATTCTTAGGATCTCCTCTGGATGAAAGGTTAAACAAATTCACCTCATAATAACTTCTCATACATTTATTTACATACATGCCCCATGTGCTGGTCTTATGGTATATGTTAATCTCTCTGTAAGCTGTCATCACATGGTGGGCTTGTTCTTATCTCTGTTTGCCAAACGTTGGTTTCTATCACTAGGGAGTAATGAACCCATCACTATGAATTCTTTGATGACCTCTACATTCTTTCACCCCTGAGTAACTGAAATGTATCTTCTTAATCTACATACCAACATATAAATATTGACCATGTTTCCTTACCCAGAATGCAGTCTTAGCGGATTTTGATTTGCAGTCACATATCAGAGAACACAAAGCTAAAAATTAATAACTCACATAACCTTCTGTTTAGCGCCACACCTGCTCCTGCTACATTGTCAGGAATGCAGAAAAAAACACAAATGCACAAAGAATGAAGGATATCTGTTAACTAGTCTCCTATTTATATAAAGAGTAGTCTTTTCATATAATCTACAGTACATACATAATATTCACTCCAGAATTGTTATCACGGGCATAAAAGGTTTATTTATACACAAAAAAGAGCACCAATTTTGAAAAAAAAAACTATATTTTTTACTTTTTGCAATAATAAATATGCACAAATAAAAAAAAAAAATGTCTTCATAAGTTTAAGCCAATATATATTCTCCTACATATTTTTGTTAAAAAAAATCACAATAAGCGTATATTGATTGGTTTGCGCAAAAGCTATAGTGTCTACAAACTATAGGAAAGATTTATGGCATTTTTATTTAATTTTTTTCTAGTACTGGCGGTGACAGACCTGACACTTTTGACACATTTTTGGGACCACTGACATTTATACAGCGATCGATGCTATAAAAATGCACTGATTACTGTGTAAATGACACTGGTAGGGAAGGGGTTAACACGAGGGGCCGATCAAGGGGTTAAATGTGTGTTCCCTCAGTGTGTTGTAACTGTATGGGGATAGGACTGAGTAGGAGAGGAGACATATTGCTGTTCCTACTTACTAGGCGTGCGTGCTCTTGCGGCTCTTAACCACTTCCTGCCGCAGAAACCTTTCGTCCCTCCGGGTTGCCATCATATGACGTCCTGGAATTCCCTGCAGTGTGCCCTCACTGCTTTACTGGGGACCCGCAATGTCCGCCAGGCCCCCGCGATTGCTCATCACGGAGCAGGGACGTGGATCTGTGTGTAAACACACAGATCCACGTCCTGTCAGGGAGAGGAGACCTATGGTGTGTCCCTTGTACATAGGGACACCAATTGGTCTCCTCCCCCAGTCAGTCTCCTCCCCCCACAGTTAGAATCACTCTCTAGGGAACACATTTAACCCCTTGATCGCCCCCTAGTGTTAACCCATTCCCTGACAGTCACATTTATATAGTAATCAGTGCATATTTATAGCACTGTTCGCTGTATAATTGTGAATGGCCCCAAAATTGTGTCAAAAGTGTCCGATCTGTTCGCCTCAATATCGTATAGTCCTGACAAAAATCGCAGATCGCCGACATTACTAGTAAAAAAAATTATAATAAAAATGCCATAATTCTATCCCCTATTTTGTAGACGCTATAACTTTTGCGCAATCCAATCAATATAAGCTTATTGCGATTTTTTTTACCAAAAATATGTAGAAGAATACATATCGGCCTAAACTGAGGAAAAAAATATTAAAAATAAATAAATAAATATTGGGATATTTATTATAGCAAAAAGTAAAAAATATTGTGTTTTTTTTTATTTCCAAAATTGACGCTCTTTTTTTGTTTATAGCGCAAAAAATTAAAACCGCAGACATGATCAAATACCACCAAAAGAAAGCTCTATTTGTGGGGGGGAAAAAATTATCAAAATGTATTTGGGTACAACGTCACATGACCACACAATTCTCATTCAAAGTGTGACAGCGCCAAAAGCTGAAAATTGGCCTGGGCAGGAAGGGGGTGAAAATGCCTGATATGGAAGTGGTTAAAGGAACCCCGTATCTGTACAGGGTTTCACGCAGGGGAGCCATTCTGCCCCCGTAAATACATGTGAGCCAGTCGGGAACCAGATAAAAAAACTTCTGTTTGCTCTACTAATTGGATTTACTTACTTTGAGCTTGATGCTTTAGTGTGGGGTTAAGGGTCCCCTGAAGTCTGACCACCTCACTGCCTGATGTCATACAGTATATCTCAGCTTCAGAATATTCATAGCAATATAAAATGAAAATTCTCTATAACTGTATAGATTTAATTTAAATACTGGACTTTATTATCTGATGTTCAGTAGTTGGGGGACAGTGAGGGGTTAATTTACTAAATCTGGGGAGTGCAAAATCTGTTGCAGCTGTGCATGGTAGCCAATCAGCTTCTAACTTCAGCTTGTTCAATTAAGCTTTTACAAAAAAAACTGGGTGTTACTGGCTCTTAAGCCTAAGGCTTCATTTCCACTGGCGTTTTTACAGCCACTGTTGTTAGGCTTTTTTACAGCTTAAAAACGCCTGTCCATGTTTATTTTGTAAAAAAAAAAAAAAAAAAAAAAAAATTTTTGTGAGCTGCAGCTTTAAAAATGCCGCGGTCGCGTTTTTGCGCGTTTTTGCGCGTTTTTTAACGTCTGGCGTTTTTACAGCTCTACTCTGGAGCTTCAGAACGCCCTGGTCCCGCGTTTTTTTTACAGCTCAAAAACGTCTATGCCACTTGCAGCTCAAAAACGCCTATGTGGGAATGAAGCCATAGAATAACATGGACAGGCGTTTTTAAGCTGTAAAAAACGCTCAGAAACGTGGCTGTAAAAACGCCAGTGGAAATGAGGCCTAAGGATCAGACTTGGGATAAAAATATAAAATGAAATAAGGAAACAAATAGCACCCCATCAGTGTTAAATGGTTTGACTCAACCGCCCAAATGCCACTTTTGTTGAACAGCTTAGTCAGTTAAAGGAAGCTTAAATATAACTGACTTATTGTCAGGAACTTTAGGTAAAAATAAAGGCAAAAAAAGGATAAAAATACACAACTAATGTGTAACCACCATATCTAACAACTGGTAAACTGCAAGATATACATTTTCTGTTCTTGACATTAATACAGCTTTAAAGTATTAAAAGCAATATTGTATTACAAAGTATGCAGGGCTGAAAACATTGGTATAAAGCAGAGTGTAAAAAAACAGTTTATAGTACCTTTTTTCTAAAGAAAATCTTTAGGTCTCTTAACCGCTTTGCTTTCCCCTGGCGCTGCATTGCCTGGGTTGGTGGGCGAACTAAGCTGCAGTGTAACCTTTTCCCGGGCTGTGCAGAGAGCAGTGGTTGACAAAAGGCAGTAAGCCTAAGTTCACATAAGAGCGATTTATCATGCGATTTGACAGATCAAATCGCATGACACAGCCTATTGTCGGCAATGCCATTGGTCCAATTGGTGTAACACCGATTTAGCTGCACGCACTGATTTTCAAAAGTAGTTGCTGCACTACTTTTGCAGATTTCAGGTGCATTTTTAATAGACATCTGTGTATGAAGCCGCACAGATGTCTATCAAGTAGCACCTGAAATCGCGCTGACCTTGATACTTTGAAATCGCGCTACTTTAAGTAAAGTAGCGTGATTTCAAAGTAGCATCAATGTGAATCAAGGCTAAGGTGTTGAGATGGCATTAGTTTGTGTGATGGAACAGCATGCGCAATGCAGTGCTAATTAGGGTTGTCCCGATACCACTTTTTTAGGACCGAGTACAAGTACCGATACTTTTTTTCAAGTAGTCGCCGATACCGAATACCGATACTTTTTTTAAATGTGTCCCCAAATGCAGCCATGTCCCCCCCATATGCAGCCATGTCCCCCACATATGCAGCCATGTCCCTCTAGCCATGTCCCTCACATATGCAGCCATGTTCCTCTAGCCATGTCCCTCACATATGCAGCCATGTTCCTCTAGCCATGTCCCTCACATATGCAGCCATGTCCCTCTAGCCATGTCCCTCACATATGCAGCCATGTCCCTCACATATGCAGCCATGTCCCTCTAGCCATGTCCCTCACATATGCAGCAATGTCCCTCTAGCCATGTCCATCACATATGCAGCCATGTCCCTCACATATGCAGCAATGTCCCTCTAGCCATGTCCCTCACATATGCAGCAATGTCCCTCTAGCCATGTCCCTCGATGCGGCGGCGCGATGCGGTGGCAGCGGCGGGGGGGGGGAAAGGGGGGGAAAGTATTCTATTTAGGTATCGGGGGTATTTGCACGAGTACGAGTACTCCCGCAAATACTCGGTATCGGTCCCGATACCGATACTGGTATCGGTATCTGGACAACCCTAGTGCTAATGATTCAGAACCTAGATGAACCTGCAGATCATTGCCACCACTAACCAAGAAGGAGAACTCACTGACAAGATCAACATGCATTTTCAAATCAACTCAAATTTGATATAAAAAAAAAAATTAAATTAGATTTCAAATCAGAGGCTTTAATTAAATTTTATTTTTTCAGATTTACAACCACCTTAAGGAAAATGAGTTAATCTTTAGGTAGAACAATTATGAACATGCTGCTGCATTTGTTATAAAACATGATATTACTGGTACAGTTTTCATTCCTGGGTAAAGGGGTTTGATAATACTAGCCTACAACATCCTTCATTGTAAACACATGAGTTGTCAGGAGCAACAAGTCCTTTTCAGTTGTAATTACTTTTGTATATACAGTAAAACCTTGGATTGTGAGCATAATTCGTTACAGAACCATCCAAAGCACTTGTATCATCAAAGCGAATTTCCCCATAAGAAATAATGGAATTTCGAATGATTAGTTCCGCAACCATCTATCTATTCATAGGTTCTTCAGTTTATAGTCCATATAGAAAGATTATAGCAATGTGATAGGTTGTGTAACCATAAAAGGTCCATCCACAAATGGAAGCTTCCACAAGGCCATTAGAAGCAAAACCCAGCAGGAGCTACTGAGTATAAAAGAGAAGAGGAGCCTCTAAATGTAACAAATATGTTGCTAAATGTTGTACCTTCATTAAATGTAACCATATTGCTACACTTAGAGGGGCCTCTCTTCTCTTTTATACTCAGTTGTGACATGACGTTACTCTTGTATCGAGACATCGCTTGTATATCAAGTCCAAAAAAAATAATAATTTTGCTTGTCTTTCAAAATGCTCTCAAACCAAGTTACTCTCAAACCAAGGTTTTACTGTACTATTGTGTATGATGTGGTATTTTTAACAAACAAGTTAAATCAAGTTTAATACTCAAATTGCAGTACCTGCTGTGTTTCATTAAGCTCTGCTAACTGTACATATTCTTGTGTTAAAAGTATTTTTTTGATAAACCCAGTTTGTTTATTTTCCTTTCTTGTGAACTCTACTTTCTGCATGAAATTTAGAGCTGATTTATGAAAGGGAGCAAAGAAAACTTGACCAACACTGGAAACTGGAGAGGTCGTTAAATAAAAAAAATAAACTGTATAGGTTGCTACAAGCAAAAACTCCTATAGTGCACCAGGTTTCATAAATCTGCTCCTAGGTGCCTTTGCATGACTTTCTTTGCATGTATCTGTGTTATTTGTCCACGCTGTGGCTCACTGTTGACTTTCAACTGCAGGTAAAACTCTGGGCCATGGCGCTTTCGGGAAGGTGGTGGAAGCCTCTGCTTTTGGCATTGATAAATGTTCAACATGCAAAACTGTTGCTGTTAAGATGCTTAAAGGTATCTACTTTGGGTTTTCCATGGGATTTCTACTTGGGTTTTTCTGTTGATAAGTCAGCCTCTGACACTTCACATGTAACTTCATGCTCTTGGTGCTACTAAGCACATTTTTTTTTATTTTTATACCATATTCGGTGAAAATTTGATGTTTGACCAAAATAGTATTTTTATTTAGTATAGAACATGTGTTGGCTTCAAACATCCAATCATGTGTAGAGAACTTATAAGATATCTCATTCACCTGATTGGTTTTGGAGGAAATACTAGTTTTAAGGATTGAGTCTTTATTATTTTAGTTAGTCACCCCTGGAATTCAAAGTACAAGTAGGAAGATGTCAGTCAGTGATTCTTTAGAAATGTGCACAAAACATTTAAAATAATGCATTATTCATAAGGTTTTCTTTTAAGTATATCATGGGCTCTACTGAAGTGAAATACTGATCCATTGACAGTACTATCACTAGCCTATCATAGATCAGTTCATAGAAGTGAGAGATAACTTTAGATGGATATGGATTCTCTATGTGACAGGCCTGTAAGCAGGTAAGTCACATACAGCATGCTGCTCCATGCCCACGCATACCCTGAAGTGGTGGGGTGTCCTATTTGTGTCCCATTGGGGAGATTTATCTTCACTTCCTGTCCCATAGCCAAAGCAGGAAGTGAGATGAAATCTCTGCAAATTAAGGGAATCTTTTAGGGACCCCCAGGTCGATTGCCCCTATTGGAAGAGTTTCCTTCTATTACGTTATAAAAATGCCAGTAGCATTAGATGTAGAAAGTTGTAGCTGTTGAATGAGTTTTGCAGCGTTTTTGCAGTAGCGTTTTTCTGCCTTTTTTAAAGTAAAACTATACTCATCAGCTTTTATCAGAGTGTTTTTACAGATGAAAAACCCCCTGCACATGATCTGCCTGCTTGGATCCACTTGTCTCTTTTTCAGGCGGATTTGAGATTGACTTCTATGGGCAGGCGGGTGTCAGTGGAGATGTGTCTGCTAACACCCGCCTGCCATCCGATCCAACAAGATCCGCTCAAAACAGACGGATAGTGATAAGTTCGCCATCCGTACAGCGCATAGGATAGAATCGGATGAAAATGGACAGGCTGTCCATTTTCATCTGATCTCCCATAGAGAACAGCAAGGTCCTGTCATCCACCTGCTCAACGGGGATCAGCGGAGCGATCTCCTGCTGAGCTAGCGAAGTCCATCCAACGGATCCGTTCCGTGTGAACATAGCCTTAGTTTTGTTTGTTTTTTCCAGCCAGAAAACACCCCTGCCAAAAACACTTATAACAGCCTATGTGTGCATGGATACATAGGATAAAATGCTGGGGAGTTTACTGGCTGCAGAAAAAAACATCTGAGGCCAAAAACAGCAGCTGTAAAAACGCTCAGTGTGCATTAGGCCTAATAAATATTTTTCTGTCAGGCCCTTCTATAATACATGCAAGAGAAAACAGTTGACTCTGCAATATCAAGATGTCTTTTTTTAGTAATCAGGAAAACTCATCTGAATTCCAGGGCTCTGACAATTTGTATAGGATGGAGATAATTGCAATAAGCTATGAAACTTGCTTGTTCTATCTGTCAGATACCATATGGCACATTTATGCCTTGCCTAAATCTCATGTATGTGTTGTACACTACAATTAAATAAGTCAGGAAAAGGATGACTTGTGAGCACGTCTTGTGTATGAGATTCCTCACAGGGGCTGTGGTTGTTTTCCTTTTGTCTCTTGATGTCGCCCCCCTTAACCTAAACAGGATTTTCTGAGCCTTGTAAAAATATCCCTTTGTGCGGAGATGACTGTGTCCTGTTTATCTTAAACAGAGTGTGCAACAAACAACGAATGCAAGGCTTTAATGTCCGAGCTGAAGATCCTTATCCATATTGGGCATCATTTGAATGTTGTTAATTTACTGGGAGCTTGCACCAAGCCTGGAGGTAAGAATCTATATGGCCATCATTAATCCACAATCCTCTAGAGGATTCTTCTGCTGCCAACCACCGTTCTTGTGACACAACATTCTTTTAAAAACCAAAGGCCTTCTGTACACGGGGAGCTGGCGATTATAATTCCGAACAAATAACTTAAATGCATTTTCATTAAATCAGCCTAATTACTGAGTTCTTAAGTAAATTAATAGTCTGGGGTTATGCAAAACCAAGCAAGAGTTTATATGCATCAAAGAGAAGTACTGTATACTACATGCACATTGCACACATTCCCATTGAAACTTCAATCTGCGGTGAAAGATATAAAGATATATTGATTGTTTTGCCTAATGAATTAAAGGAAATTAGCTAAATATTTTTCTATGAAAGTTGTTAATTCTACATGGGATAAATCTGTTTTGTTAAAGAGAAAATGTATTCAGAAAACAATGTTAGCCTTCAGTCAAATGACAACGTAACCAAAGCAATTGAGATAATTATTGTATATAAAATAAAATGCAATTGCAAGAATGGATTGCTTATCATTTGGCAGTTAGATCATCTTAGTAATTACATTAATAATGCCAGAATTATTCAACGTTGAACTGGATATTATTTTTGATAATGCAGCAGAATTGGTCAGTTTTTGGCAAGACAATGTTAGTGTGTGTGGGTTTTTTTTTTTTATGAAACCTAGCTGTATATCTTTTACTTTTTTATAAACACTTTGTTGCTGCAAGTGAGGTGTTAGGTTTAGCAGAGAATGTTTTGTAGTGTAACCGAAGAAAATGTGTAGCCAATCAGTACGGAACAATAGTAGTGACAAAAGGGGGTTTAGCAGAAGGAACCACAGCACTCAGACACCATATCCGACACACTGAGATGTGTCAGATAGCCATACCACTGGACGTTACAGAAGCAATCAATGATTTCCCATGCTACCAGCTGGGCAGGTTAATATTCAGCCAATTCTGTTACTGGGGGGCTGTCACTGAATATTTTAAGATAGCAACAGGATTGCTTTAACTGCACATGAGGTTTTAATTCTGGAATGCTATCAGTTGTTCATTATAAATTAGATTTCTAATATATAGCATACAGATGACATTGATAATAGCTAGACCTTAGGCTAGAGTTGCCCCCGGTGATTTTAATCTCTTACTATTGAAATATTTAACCACTTGTTGACAATCATCCCATTAGCAACATTATTATTTCTGTGTACTGCAAATTAGGTACCTGCCAAGTGGTTACATCATCTCTCAGTAGCATAGACATCTAGGCTGATATAAAAACAAGCACATTAATGTAGCTCCATATTTATTAGTACATCATGAAATATATTTATTTATGCAAGCAGAGGAAGTACCTAAATTCAGCTTTGTACTGTATCTGCCTCTTCCAGTCCCTCCCCGACAGAGCTCAGACTGAGAAAGATAGAAGCAGCACTAGAGGCCAATTATTATTATAATTTTTTGTGGTGTTTATATGCTAACATAGCAAATAAGGATCAGGCCAAGAGTGTCAATACTTTGGGCTTTAAGACATAAATCAGAGTGAGGTTGTAATTAAATGAATATATCCATATGCATTAAATGTGCATTTTTACCCCAGAAATATATTTTCTTAAGACATCAGCTAAAATATTATTCTAGATTTTTATAACACAAATAATTGTTAATTTAGAAATCAGCTGTGTTTTAGAATATGAATGATATTTAATCAGCAGAAATCGTATAGGATCTATACTTTTTCCATTTTTTTTAGATATGATAAATTTATAGCCCAACTCTGGCCAAACATTTTTCTTTAGGTTTGGGTAGTAGAGTAGTTAGCCCCCTTAACCTCCCTGGCGGTATGATTATGTCAGATTTTTGATGTTGAAAGCGGTACATTGTTTTGCATAGAAATTTGGTGGGTTTTTTTCATGGACAAGCTTATGGGGTATGTCCCCTTCTTCAAGGTCCAAGCAGTACAGTATGGCTACAATCACCTCAAGTATATTGTAGGCCTGTAATTCTTAGGAATAACTCACCTAAATCTGTCCAAACAAGAGTCTAGTAGACATCCAGGTATGATAAAGTGTGAAACACGAAATCATAAATTATAATAAATAACTATAAATAAAACAGAAATTTGCTCAGTTGCAGAATTGTCACTCTCATTAATTTCAGTGTTTGATGACGCATCTCCCCACAAATTGCTATCGCTCAATTCTGCAAGTGATTCTAATTTATTATCACTGTTTTCTAGCTGGTCTAAAATAGTTTTTGATGTAAAGGGACACTTTTTGGTTGCTATGGACAATCTCAAGTTTCCAGACAGAAAGAACAGTATTTATAATATAAAACTGCATGCAGGGAACTGGACAAAACACTAGGGACAAAAGTGTACTGTATGTGTTTTTCACTTTTTGAATTTGGCACCGGGCTCTGTCCCCATGCGTCGCCACGCTCGCAGGGAACGGAGCCTGGCACTGTGATGAATCGAGCGGAGGACACGGCTCGCGCACACAGTGGGGAGACATCGCATGGTCCTGGGAACAAGGTAAGTAACTTTGCCTGGGTTCTGCGATGCAATCCCAAGTGTGGCTCAGGGTTACCGCTTTTGGTAGTGAAAATTCACCCCGAGCCACACTCGGGAATACCACTAGGGAGGTTAAAAGCCCCCTTTTAGAACATCAGACTTAAACTGATTGTAAAGTCTTGTTTTGTTTTTGTTAAAAATAACAAACATGTTACCGGCCCTGTGTAATGGTTTTGCACCTTTGCACAGCTCTGATCCTTCTCTTCTCTGGTCCCTCTTCAGCGCCCCTGGCCCCATCTGTTGAATGCCCCCCACAGCAAGCAACTTGCTATGGAGGCACCCGAGCCGAGCCACAGCTCCCTGCGTCCATTCAGACACGGAGCTGCGGCCCGCCTTGCCTTGTTTCTCTCCTCCAATGGTGCCGCGCTGCTGTCTCAGCCAATGAGGAGGGGAATCTTGGCAGCCGAGACACTCTTGCATCACTGGATAGAGATGGAGCTCAGGTATGTATTAAGAGAGCTTAGAAGGGCTGAGGGGGGCTACTGCACACCGAAGGTTTTTCATCTTAATACATAAAGATAAAAACCTTCTGCCTTTACAACCACTTTAAATATGTGCTATTTCAGAACATTAAATTTACTACTAAACCTGTTGGTGGACTACCCCTTTTTAAAATGACCTTTCAGTTCATGCCTGCTAATACGTGTCATTTAATTTATATATTTTCTTTTCCTGCAATTGCTGATTAGTGTCTCTTCTATAGGGCCTCTTATGATCGTTGTGGAATATTGCAAGTATGGAAATCTATCAAATTATTTACGAAGCAAAAGAGGAGACTTCATTGCTTACAAGGTACAACTCTGTGATATTAGTGTGGCAATGTTTACAATCATGTTGTTGCACCAGACAGAATGCTTTTCTAGACCCCAGTAAATGTTTCTAAAATATAATACAGCAATGATTCAATGTAAAATATCGGATAGCTCATGGATTTACATCATAAACTGCCACTCATTCATGGAAAATAATTTTATAGTTTGTTAAACATTTAGACTGTTTGGTAAAGCAAGGGGCAATGCAGAAATAACAGTAACCCAGACCATCTAGTCTGAAATCAGATTTTACAAATCTGAGTTAGGTAACAGAAAAAAAACACAACCAGTGCCTCCATAAACAGCAGAGTTGTGGCAGAACTCCTATTATAAATAGTTTTGGTAAATCTAAAGGAGGTTGAATAATCAGATTGTATAGTGTATGGTCACCTTTATACACCTAAAATGAACTAGTTGTGCTTTTGGGGCCATTAATTGTTAAAGGCATCCAGAGCGTGGAAGCAAATGTGCATTTTGTAGTATGCAAAAATATACAAACTGCAACATGCCAAAATGCCTTATGAGTTACTCTGCTACGTTAGTCGTGTGTAGGGCATTCCATTGATTTCTATACATGTCGTGAGAAAAACACACCAAAAAAACTGCACTCCCACTGCACTGTGTGAATGGGGCCTGAAAATGAAATTGGGCTGGAGCTGGAATACAAGAACATTGATAGCTGAATGTTTCCCACTTGTATAAAGATGGCCATACACTGTGCAATTAATGAGGGAGGCATGGTCCACAGAAGAAAAACATGCCCTTTTCTGTGATGCAGTAAGACAGTGCATGACAGGATATGAAGTTTCCTGCATTGTCACATGATGAGACAAGAAGACAGGTCTCAAAAGCCACAGTTTAAATGTTGAACTGAGAGGGGCAGATTCAAACCTTCCATTGACTAGGTAAGAAAGGTAGGAGAGATACGTTAGGCAGGCTTGGGGTGAAAAAACATTGTAAACGGTTTCTATTTATTGTCAGAAGTGAATTAATTCTCTGCGTTAAGGTAAACAAACTTTTAATAGTAGTACCCCCCCCCCGCCCATGGGCGTCCGCTCCATAGGGCAGGGGGGGGGGCAATTGCCCCCCCCTGGAATCATAAGAGAAGACACTTGACTTACCCCCTGTGTTGCAATGGCCGGCACGGCTGCCTCCGCGGCAGCCGTGGACATTTTTTTCTAAGTCTGCTGCTGGCCTGGGGGCTGGGGCTGCTCTCAGTCTGTTCCGATGTATCCACCGCGATACATACAGACACATCCGTCCCTCCCTCCTTACCCCTGGTCCCAGCATCGGATTGGCTCTGCCGCTCGGGCCTCTGCTTAACATCACAGCTGTTCTGTTCCGTTATTGGCTGCCTCAGCCTGCCTGTGTAAATGTATGTTATGCTATGCCTATGCCAATCCGGTATTGCAATACATCTGTGTTGTGGGCAGCCATATTTTGATCTTGATGAAAACAACCTATACAGTATTGCATTAGGTTTCTCAAACCTTTGCATGCCTGCGCTTTATGTGATATGACTAGGCCCCTCCCCTTCATGATATTGTCAAAAAGAGACCAAACATGGATGACCTTAAAATGATGCCACCTGTTAGTGGCTGCTGGCCTATTTACATCTATGGACGTGTGTTATGCTGCACACACTGGTTTGCATTGTGCACATGTGCAGCAGTGTTACATCAATGCCTATTTTTTATTTTTTTTTACCTTTCTAAAATTACAGTCATTCAACTCTATGCACAGCAGCGTGTTATGATGCATTACAACACATTGTAACTGCACAGTATTGTACAGTATTACATTACAATAAAATGGTGAAAACTGAACATATGCAAATCTCTAAATGGGCATAGGTTAGACTTACACCTATGCATTGTGATAATACCCTATCTGGGTGCTTAATTGGCCTGCCTTAAGTCCAGAACTTTCACCAACTAAAAACATTTGGTGATACAACAAAGAATACCCAGGACTGTTGAGCCTTTAGAATCCTGTATCAGGTAAGAATGGGACAACATTCCTCTGACAAAACTCCAGCAGCTGTTGGTAAAAAAAGTGTTGTTAAAAAAGGGGGATGCTACACATGGTAAACATGGCGCATCCCCATCTTTTTTGAGACATGTTGCTGCCATCAATTTCAAAATGACCTTATTCTATCCTTAAAATGGTACATTTTCACAGTTTGAACATTTGATATGTTTTTGATGTTCTATTGTGAAAAAAATATGGATTTATGAGATTTGCAAATTATTGTATTCTGTTTTTATGTAGATTACACAGTAACCTACATTTTGGGGAATTGGGGTTGTATTTATCTAAAGTTAGGGCAAACAGCCCTAAATGTACTTTGTGAAAAAGAAAAATACTGTAACTCACACTATTTAACTGGACTTTTATGCACTCAACTATTATGAACAGTGTAATGCTTTTCTTTCTGAATTAGGATATTAACTCATGTTTCGCTATAATATCATGCTGGTTTTGTTCTGTCAAATCAATTGCATCCAGTGACATTTATCCAGGAAAATAGCCAATGTTTTAATAGAAAACCTTTGTTTCCCTCCCAATTCCTGCTGGGACTTACTGACCATTTCCATATGACAGCAAACCAGATAGTTAGAGTTGTGAAATGAAATTGATGTAAGGTATACTGTATATTGGTATTACAGGTATTGCATTCTTGAAACGGATAGCTTAACTTTCAAGCTGTGATTTGTGACAGTCCAGAATGCAGAAGACCCCCTTCTCTTTTCACCTCCACAGTGTGCTGTGTGTCTGACCTCAATACGTAATGGCATTACATAATTGTGTTGGCTTAGACTCCACAATTTACCAACCATGGATTTTCTTGGAAATTAAAGTTTGAACTTTTAACCAGATTAATGACATCATTTCTTAATCTTCCATCTTTCTAAAAAGTTGTGTATGGCTGCAGAGTTCCTTGAATGACCAATAACGTGAAATTAAACTCTCTCAATCAACATTAACTATTTTTAATCAGTATACTGCTAGCATTAGTAAATAGAAAGGAATGGTTATTATATTTACTTGTTATAGACTTTTATTTTTTACATTTCATCACTTGCTTCCTGGTTTCTGGCCTAGGCCGCATCTGGTATGAACCAGCTCTTACATTGTGTCACTGGGGAAAAGCACCCAGTCCCGGACCCCCTGAGTTTCCTGTTTTACCTAAAGAGGATGACGAGGCAAGCCCTTTCCCCCAGCGGGACACTCTATGCTCAGACCCCCCCCCCACCCCCGCCCAGCCCAGTAAAAATATCCCTCCCCACCCTGCTAAGTCCTGCTCAGCTGTGCATATGCACACAAGGTGGGGGGAAGGCAGGCTACATTCTGAGCTGCTGGGTTAAAGCGGTGGGCTCACATGTGAATCAGGAAGTCAGAGGGCCTGCCCACCTCGGGCAAAGGCCCATGCTGGGCCCTCTGAGTTGTGTGGCCTACCTGCCCCACCTTGTGTGCAGCTACAAGTGGGAGTATCTCGGCGCTCAGTAGAAGTAGCAGGTGGTAGTGGGGGACCCCAGGTCAACTTTTGCATCAGGGATCCACAAGCTTCAAGCTACAGCTCTATTCCAGGTGTCTTCGTGGGCATTTTTTTCTCTCACTGGGGGAAAGGAGAAGGGGTTTTTCTCAGTATGGTCCAACTTCCGGCCTGCATGCTTGATTTAAGGGCAAATAGATTCCAGGAAGTAAATGCTACATGAATCATCTGCCCTTATTCAAGATGGCCACTGCTAGAAATGTTAGAAGAGTGTTTTTCAAAGTAATTTCTCTGTAGGAGATACTGTTACATAATCGGAGCTGCTGCAATCTTTACATTGTGCCGTATGTATATGAGTATGCATACTCACGATCAAAGTATTTATTGTTTCAACGATTGCTTATTAATAAGTAGCCTAGTAGTAGCACATGGGCGGTGTCAAATATGTGCACAATGTATTGTGCACAGATTCATGCTCTATTTAACTATATCCCAACCACACCCAATATTGAGCCCTATTTAACCACGGCTGGGCACTTTTCGCTGAATAAGGCATGTCATTGTTTTCATCAACACCAATGCTGGGAGTTATTACTGAGGCCTCGTACACACGACCGAGTTTCTCGGCAAAAACCAGCAAGAAACTTGCTGGGAGATATTTTTTTGCAGAGGAAACCGGTCGTGTGTACATTTTCGTCGAGGAAATTGTCGAGAAACTCGACGAGCCAAAAAGAAAGCATGTTCTCTATTTCCTTGACGGGAATGGAGAAAATTGGCTTGTCGAGTTTCTCGACGGCTTCACAAGGAACTCGATGAGCAAAACGATGTGTTTCGCCCGTCGAGTTTCTCGGTCGTGTGTACGAGGCCTAAGACACTGACACTGATGTTAGGGGTTATCTGAGCTTACTTACTAAATATTTCTTTCCCTGACTGAGATAGTGAAGTAAACATTTTGTTTTTATATATGTGGCACTCTCAATTTTTCACCAAAAATTTTCAGAACACTAGGCCCAAAAGATTTCCTACCCCTGGTGTAAGAACATCTATAATGTGTTATTCTGTTACTTTTTCATAAAATACCTATGTCATTTGCATTTCCAATTAGGTAGGAAAAATGATGTATCTTCTGTATGTTCACTATTTCAGCTTGATTTTCATTACTGTTATTACTACTATATTTTGTAATAATTGTCTAATTTTCTGGTCTACTGTTAGCAGGTCATAGTATAAACAAGATGTGTACATGACTCATTAAACACTAGATTTCTTAATTTCTGCATTCTGCTTTAGTCACAGATTTATTGTTGTGTAGAGCTTCACCAATATGTTTTAATTCTGAATAAACAATGAGTATTTAGGTACTTGTCAGTGTTAATGGTAACTTATGTTAGACAACGTATGTATTTGTTGTTCGAGAAAACATTTTCTTAAGCTTGTAGGTACCTTAAGCCCATCACTAGAAACAATAGAGCTCATTACAAAAAATAAGTATCTGTAGAGTTGCCTGCAGGCGGAAGACAATGTTTGTGTTTCTGTGGGGAAGTAGAAACCATATTCATTCTCTTGTTGAGTTTATTGTATTGAAGCTGAGTATTATGAATTTGGAGAGACTTTTGCTGATGGAAAAGAATGTGTTCCTTGTCATGGAATGAATTCCAGAGCAAAAACAAATGATCAGTTAATGAGCAGCTACAGCACTATTTCCAAATCTGAAGGGTACTTAAGCAAACACATAACAAAGTAAAATATGTACAGTTGCTATATTTTGTATGTGATGAGAATATCCATTTAGATATTTTTTTTATTTTTGTTTTCTGCTCAGTCCCAGGAAATGGAAAAAACAGCTGATGACTCTAGTGGTGACCTCTCTGAGTTAATCAAGAGAAGGTTGGAAAGTGTGGCCAGTACAGGCAGTTCAGCCAGCTCAGGATTCATAGAAGATAAAAGTTACAGTGATTCTGAGGAGGAGGAAGAAGGTAATTAAAAGATTATTATACTTGTCATCCTATTTATAATTAAAAGTTGAACTTCACTTTTTTTCTGCAGTGGAGCTAGCTAAGCAGGTGAACAATACAACACTTCTGCTGCATGCTGATTTTGAGCAGAGAGGGTATACAATTATTCACTCTTAGCTCAGTGGGAATTTTTTTCAAGCACTTCCCTGCTCAATCAGGCCCCGTACACACGACCGAGTTTCTCGGCAGAAATCAGCCAGAAACTCGATCGGAGCTGAATTCTGCCGAGAAACCCGGCCGTGTGTACACTTTTGGCCAAGGAAGCCGATGAGGATCTCGGCGAGGAAATAGAGAACATGTTCTCTATTTCCTCGTTGTTCAATGGGAAATTTCGGCTCGCCAAGATCCTCGGCGGCTTCACAAGGAACTCGACGAGCAAAACTATGAGTTTTGCCCGTCGAGTTCCTCGGACGTGTGTACGAGGCCTCAGAGTTGGGAAACATTGAAAGTGAGCATTTAGTCACACTGCATTAGAATGTGATAAGTCCAACTCACATACCACATAGTGGGACAGAATTGGACTGGGAATGAAAACTATATCATAAATATTGGATGCACACACTCGTTTAAACGAATCTTCACAAGCTTCACACTTTTCAAACTAATCAGAGTAACATTATTTATAAATTGATACAACAGGGCTGATTCATTATATTGTTGAGTGCACTAATACAGGCAACTTCTGCATTGTCTCATTGTGTTAAAATTGGGCTGGTGTAGGCTAAGTATAACAAAGGAGGCTGTTCTTTTGGCATTTGCCAGTTTGACACCCCTGACCTAAATAAAGGAAGCAGTTTGGTGTACAACTCCTATGAAAAATAATATTTATTTACTTTAAAATTTGCTCTTTATTATCTAATGATATCAATTATTGATATACAGTATCTCGCAAAAGTACACCCCTCACATTTTTGTAAATCTTCTATTATATCTTTTTATGTGACAACACTGAAGAAATTACACTTTTTTACAATGTAAAGTAGTGAGTGTACAACTTGTATAACAGTGTAAATTTGCTGTCCCCTCAAAATAACTCAACACACAGCCATTAAAGTCTAAACCGCTGGAAACAAAAATGCAAACAAAAATTTCCAAATTTGGCCCAAAGTGTCAATATTTTGTGTGGCCACCATTATTTTCAAGCACAGCCTTAACCCTCATGGAGTTTACCAGATAGTGTCAGTTCCTTGTGCAAAAGGCTGTTATGACTGAATGCCTTTGCATGTAAAACTCTGTGGTCATTCTAAATCAGCTTTTTTTACCTACAAAAACACACATTTACCAAAACTTAAAGCAATCTGCATTAACTTTTAAATACTCAAACGGGATAGCAATGAGACCCATAAATGAATGTTATTGTTCAGCTTGGTTTGGCAAAGTTTTGCTCACAAATGAGGGTTGGAATAACTTATATGCCAGGCGTTTTATTAGTCCAAATTGGATGATTCCCCACCACTTTTCCTTCCCCCTTCCCCTTCCAGCTCTCTTCTTCCCTGGTACCTACCTCTTCCCTCCTTTCTTTTCCCCCCTTCTTTTTCATTCCCTATTCTACTGCCTCATTCTGATTGGGTAGATATGTGATAACATGCATGCAAGCTATCATTTGACTTTGGATCTTTTTTTTTTCCGTTCTGTGTGTTTTTTGCTGGCCCCCTATTGCTAGACCATGAACCCTGCTTTCTTCCAGGTGCAAGGCCTTCCTCATTGGTTACTGTTTATGACTGGTGCTGGAAATAGGATTGGCGGTTAGGCAAGTCTTGTGGGGTCTAGCTGGCACTTGGTCTTTGTGTTAGGGCTACCCAGCCTTGGTTGTACCATTTATTTGCTTTCTGTAGTTACCTTTATATGATGTACTCTTGTAAAACTTCAATAAAAAAAATTTGAACCAGAAAAACATTTTACCAGGTAGCCACCAAATAGGGTAGGGTGGGGTGCCATACATAGTCTCCTATTTATTTCCCAAAGGCATAATCCCAAGTTTATTATAGATATTAACAATAAAAACATCAACAATGTAATCTGCTAAAAGGTATTTTTTCTGAGATAAAACTATATATATATGAAGGACTTTATGGGTTATACTCTTATGGGATAAACCCATCGATGTCCCAGATTCCTAAATTAATTGTAGTTAATTTTATGGGTTTCCGGGATCGCCCACTTTATCAGAACCACATGTATTACATAGAGCTTGTAATTAAAAAAGCAAACTATGCCTGAAAAAAATTATAAAATATAAGTAGCCAAACATAGGGTGTCTATCTCAAAATGCGCCTTCCGGCCTGTGGAACATACCCAGATCACCAAGGCTCCAAAAATAGATGCTCATAGGGTGGTTTAAAAAAAAAATTAAATAAACAAACACTAAATTTGTAAGGTCAGGGAGGTGTATGGTGGATGGGAAAAAAGTTCTGGGCAGACTATGCACCTATGTTTCCAAAATGGAACCTTTCAAAATGGACAAAATCGCACCTTGGCTTGCAAAGATGTTTCCACACAAACAGCAGACTACCCTATGTGCATCTATTTATGGCTACTTATATTCTATACATCTTTTCAGGCAGAGTTTGCTTTATTTATTTGCAAACGTTATGTAATACATGCCGTCCTGATGAAGCGGGCAATCCTACAAAATGCTCAGACTGAACTACAATTAATTCAGGGATCTGAGAGATCCATGGGTTTATCCCAAAAAAATATAACCCATAAAGTTCTTTGTATAAATTGCATTATCTCACAAAAAAAAACGTTTTAGCCGATTACATTTTGATATTTTTATTGTTAATATCTATAATAAAATTTGTGCTTTAAATATAACACTGTCCCAGATTGCAAGCAATTGAGCTGCAAGTTTGAAAATAAAATGACTTGTTAAGCTATTGCTAGACTTGCTAGGCTTCACAAGTTTGTTGCACAATCCGCATTGCATGACTCTACATCCGCTTTCTTTACAAACATTCTGCAAGTCTGCTGCAAGTTCTGGTTCAGTTATGATGTGCAATGTTCATTCCACCACAGGGGTCACTTAATTTTCATGCTGTAGACTTGCAGAGCTGTAGACTCACCACTGCAACTTTGCTCTTGCTAGAGACAATTTGCCATGCAAATTTGCTACAATTTTGGAAAAGTGTCAACCAGAACTTGTGCTTTAAGTGCTCTGCAAGTGTACAACTTGCCAGTAAAAAATGTGCAGCAAGTTAGCAAGATTTACAATTCAACACTGCTGCAAATTTGTGACAAGTTATTCTTGCTATTTGTGGTGTAACTGTGGTTCTCAGAGGCATGTCTAAAGTCCCACCCTACAAATTATATATATAAAAAAATGACCACCTTCTCATGTTTTGATTTCAGAATTGAATCATTTATATTTCTTTTTAAATCCCTAAACTTGATTTTGTTAAAACTGAATCAAAGGAAAAGTCGATACAGCTAGTCTAAGTACATCTTGTATTTGTGATCTGCGCTGTTTAATCTGCTACAAATAATTTCATGATACTTTCCAGGATTTTTACAAAGTCACTACAGCTAATGAGATCTTTCATAGTATGTTTCTAAGAGGGATGTGACTTTCTGAACCTAAAGTCCATTTGTATAGTGTGAAAACCTCAAAGCATAGTCAACCTTACTAAATTTTAGCTTGGTAGACAGAGTCACGAACAGATTACATGCTGTGCCAAAGACCACACTAGGATTAATTAACAGTCCACAACCACCCAAGTCTCTTATGTAGAAAAGACTGTAAAGGTTCTGTCTGAACCTAATTCTGCCTAATTTTTTCAGCATGTCAGCCCTCCTTAACATACGTTGCACAAAATTCTTCTTTTGCTGTCATGTTGAAAGCACAGAAATTAGCTGATGCTGTAATTTGTCAGTTTGTTACATGAACACGTCTTCTTATACCATCATTTACTGAAGATCATTGCTTTCTCATTGATTTTAGTGGAAATGATTAATTATGAACAAATATAACCTGTTCACTGACTTTAATTTCCCCATATGTCACTTTTTGGTTGCATAAATGTTGTCAGGTTGCAGAGCTGTATAGAGAACAACAGAAATAAAACTGTATTTTCGAGCTACGAATAAAGCTCTTAACTCTGTAACTCAGATGCCATGCAAATGGCTTTCTGAACAGCTCGTGTACCCCGTTCTGCAAAGTTTAAGAGTCCAATCTGGCCTTTTCATGTTCCTAAAAGTATTAGCACTATGCTTTATCACAGAGGATCATGCTTCCCCCACACGGCAACCAAGCTATTCCCACAGAACATTTTATCCCACTTACAAAGCCTATACTAATTGCAGGAAATATTTAAAGAGGTATCAAAGAAAGATCAAGCAGTTGGCTGGGAAATTGCCATTAAAAAGGTGTTAGAAAAGAAAGCTTATCTGAAATGTGCATTGGAGTTTTGGTAACTTCTGTGAAACGTGTTCTTTTTCAGACCCTGAAGATATGGGCAAGAAGCAGCTAACAATGGAAGATCTGATTTGTTACAGTTTTCAGGTGGCAAAGGGCATGGAGTTCCTGGCATCGAGAAAAGTAAGAATTCCAGAGCTGCACAAACCCACCACACAACATTTATTTTCGGGCCACTTTTCAAACAAATGTGTTTCAGCTCACCACGGAGGCAATCCCTCATTTGTTTTTATTCTGGGACATATCATTTAGTAAATGGGAAACAACCACAAACGGAGCATTTCCTTTTCATTTTCCAACCGCATGTTGTCTTCATCCTATTTCATATTGCCTACATTAAGTCCAAATAGTCCTTGTTTTTTTAACATTTTAAAAATAAAAATAAAATTCAGGAGTAAAAAGAATGAATTAAATTACTAAATAAACATTGATATGGCAGTTTAATTAAATGTGTATTGGTGTCCCTACTTACAACGTTTTTGGACCTAAAAATACATGGCTTTTGGAAACAAATGTTCTAAGATATATAAAATGACAAAATGCATAACTTGGCAGTTCACCTAGAAATAAAGTTGTTTTGTTTTTGCCAGACACTAAAGATTTAAATGGTTCATAGGCGTGTGCACAGGTTGTGCCAGATGTACCTGGGCACACCTTAATCGCTCTGTGCGGCGCAGATTCTTTACTGACACTGTCCATGTTTTCATGTTGTACTACTTTTTAAAATGTTTTCTTACATTTATTTCTAAAGGTGTGTGTGTGTATATATATATATATATATATATATATATATATATATATATATATATATATACAGGCATACCCCGGTATACACAATTGGGTTTATTTACTAAAGCTGGAAAGTGCAAAATCAGGCTCACTTCTGCATAGAAACCAATGAGCTTCTATCCCCAGCTTGTTCAATTAAGACTGGTAATAAAACCTGGAAGCTCATTGTTTTTTATGCAGAAGTGAGCCTGATTTTTTGCTTTCCAGCTTTAGTAAATAAACCCAATTGTGTACTTAAAACCGGGGTATGCCTGTATATATATACAGTGAGGAAAATAAGTATTTGAACACCCTGCTATTTTGCAAGTTCTCCCACTTGGAAATCATGGAGGGGTCTGAAATTGTTATCGTAGGTGCATGTCCACTGTGAGAGACATAATAAAAAAAAAAAAAATCCAGAAATCACAATGTATGATTTTTTTAACTATTTATTTGTATGATACAGTATGATACAGCTGCAAATAAGTATTTGAACACCTGAGAAAATCAATGTTAATATTTGGTACAGTAGCCTTTGTTTGCAATTACAGAGGTCAAACGTTTCTTGTAGTTTTTCACCAGGTTTGAACACACTGGAGGAGGGATTTTGGCCCACTCCTCCACACAGATCTTCTCTAGATCAGTCAGGTTTCTGGGCTGTCGCTGAGAAACACAGAGTTTGAGCTCCCTCCAAAGATTCTCTATTGGGTTTAGGTCTGGAGACTGGCTAGGCCACGCCAGAACCTTGATATGCTTCTTACAGAGCCACTCCTTGGTTATCCTGGCTGTGTGCTTCGGGTTATTGTCATGTTGGAAGACCCAGCCTCGACCCATCTTCAAAGCTCTAACTGAGGGAAGGAGGTTGTTGCCCAAAATCTCGCAATACATGGCCCCGGTCATCCTCTCCTTAATACAGTGCAGTCGCCCTGTCCCATGTGCAGAAAAACACCCCCAAAACATGATGCTACCACCCCCATGCTTCACAGTAGGGATGGTGTTCTTGGGATGGTACTCATCATTCTTCTTCCTCCAAACACGGTTAGTGGAATTATGACCAAAAAGTTCTATTTTGGTCTCATCTGACCACATGACTTTCTCCCATGACTCCTCTGGATCATCCAAATGGTCATTGGCAAACTTAAGACGGGCCTTGACATGTGCTGGTTTAAGCAGGGGAACCTTCCGTGCCATGCATGATTTAAAACCATGAAGTCTTAGTGTATTACCAACAGTAACCTTGGAAACGGTGGTCCCAGCTCTTTTCAGGACATTGACCAGCTCCTCCCGTGTAGTCCTGGGCTGATTTCTTACCTTTCTTAGGATCATTGAGACCCCACGAGGTGAGATTTTGCATGGAGCCCCAGTCCGAGGGAGATTGACAGTCATGTTTAGCTTCTTCCATTTTCTAATGATTGCTCCAACAGTGGACCCTTTTTCACCAAGCTGCTTGGCAATTTCCCTGTAGCCCTTTCCAGCCTTGTGGAGGTGTACAATTTTGTCTCTAGTGTCTTTGGACAGCTCTTTGGTCTTGGCCATGTTAGTAGTTGGATTCTTACTGATTGTATGGGGTGGACAGGTGTCTTTATGCAGCTAATGACCTCAAACAGGTGCATCTAATTTAGGATAATAAATGGAGTGGAGGTGGACATTTTAAAGGCAGACTAACAGGTCTTTGAGGGTCAGAATTCTAGCTGATAGACAGGTGTTCAAATACTTATTTGCAGCTGTATCATACAAATAAATAGTTAAAAAATCATAAATTGTGATTTCTGGAATTTTTTTTTTTGGATTATGTCTCTCACAGTGGACATGCACCTACGATGAAAATGTCAGACCCCTCCATGATTTCCAAGTGGGAGAACTTGCAAAATAGCAGGGTGTTCAAATACTTATTTTCCTCACTGTATATACACAAACACACCCATGCATGTGTGTTTTAGATTTGGGGTGCACACCCTAATGCAAAAGACCCTGCATATCTATGAAATAGCTAAATTGTTTCCAGGGGTGACATCTATGCACTATAAGTTACAGGCCTGTATACCTGCTGTGGCCATTATGTGGGGGGACCCATCCTTCCTATCACATTTTTACTTTATACAAACACCTAAGGGAAGACACATACACCTAAACCTCCAAAGTGAGCAGTATCAAGGAACCTGGCAGAGAGATCTCCCCACTGGACACCTAGAGACAGAGATATAGTAATATGACTGGTGACTCAGCCTATCGGATTTTGTTTGGAACTGAAATATCACTTTTGGGCAGACTGACCATGCAAAGATGTACTTATGTAAATAATAATTCTGTGCAAAATGTTAAAATATTAACCCAGAACGATAATTGCACATGGGCCACTGTGGCAAACACAGGGTATAGTGGTTATACTTATTTTTACTATTATGAAAGTTACTAGCTAGCATTGGAATGTGATGTTAAGCCCTGGCCCATTAAAGAACAGTGCTGTCTGTGCCTTCACTATGTGTTCTGGGCCTGGAAACTCTGACATCATTGTTTTTTTTTCTGTAAGCTCCACAATATCCCAAATACCTTAAACTGAACCCTATAGATCTGTATCCGGTAATCCTGACAGGATTAGGTTTGCATTTTCTTTCTTTGCAGTCCCCAGATGTTTAAAGATGCAGAAACAAAGCCACCTCACTTGAGCTTTTCTTTTTCTGCCAGCATAAATCTGTATTGTGGGTGAGTGACTGTGGTGCCACTTGTAACAAAAAAAAAGCTTCTCACAGCATTCAATCAGAGGGCAGAAAAACACACAAAATTCCCACCCTTACTAAGGATTCTGCTCAGTGCCAGGAGAACTTGATGTTAGTACAAACAGCACTTTGACCATTTTCCCACAATATTCAATATATTTGCTTTTGGATAAGCGATATGCATAGTGGAGCCTGTGCCAACACACTGTACCTCTTTCATCTTGGCTTTCTGCAAATGGCACATTTTGCGATATAGCTTATCTGTCAGCACAGTAGCTCTGAGACAACAAGACTGATTTACTAAAGGAGTTGAGAACTTTCACACAATACATTGTGTGAATATTCACTTCAAATATCCAACCGTGTAAAAAGTAAATTCATATTTACTTTGTTTACTACATTTTTTGATTGGATAGTGGAATAAAGATTCTCAACTCCTTTAGTAAATCAGCCAAATATAATTTCCAATAACCTCAAACTTTTTGACCACAACCTGGCACCTCAGATAAAACATCACAATCTGATAATATGCCACTTCACTGACTGTTGTGCCACAGTTATGCAATGCACTAAACACTAACTCATTAATGAACTATTACACACTCTTCATTGTACAACTATAAGACCCCTTTCACACTGGATCGCTTTGCAGGCGCTATAACGCTACAAATAGCACCTGCAAACTGACCTGAAACCCAAGGGCTTTCACACTGGAGCGGTGCCCTAGCAGGATGGTAAAAAAAAGTCCTGCTAGCCGCATCTTTGGAGAGGTGAAGGAGCGATGTGCATACCGCTCCTCCACTATACCGCCGTTAAAGCGCTTCTGCAGAGGCGCTTTGCAGTGGTTTTAACCCTTTCTCGGCCCCGCTAGCAGCCGAATTGCACTGCAAAATTGATGGAAAAGCGCCGCTAAGAATAGCAGCACTTTACCACCGGTGCTGCCCCAGTGTGAAAAGGCCTTAATATATTACAACGAGCCACTGGATACTATGCTATGTTGGCATATACATACAATAACAATATAAATTAATATAATAACATTTTATAGACCCCCATTTCTAACATATACTGCTTTTTATTGTATGCATATTTTTTTTAGGAAATCACAGCTTACCCAGCATTTGATTCCCTATGCAAACTGAGTTGCAGTACAGTGTTCTGTACATAAATGAATGCAATACAATCAACCATTTTTCCCACAGTACATATTTTGTATTCAACCACTAAACATTGCCCATTGGCTACTCTGAACCATTGCGTACAGTGCACTGTATGTTTACAGTATAGATATGAGAAATCAAAAAATAGAAAAACTAGTTATGGGCTCAAGACCAACCCATCACAGAACTGGGTCTCTAAAGAATTTCTAAAAATCTAGACCAAAGCATCATAAAATACAACTTTATTATACATATATCACATAGACAAATACAAAACCAACCATGAACCCCATACCACCCTATCCACATTGCACAAATGTCCCATACTCTCATTGATCCTTAAACCTGTAGATAATTTTGAGCCAGTTTCCGGATGATGTGATAATGGTTATGAGTAGAAAAGACATATAAGAAGTCCCTCAGTGTAATTCATAGGGAATGCCAAGGATGTTCCACTTGTATCTGTAGCTGGAAACATTTATATATGAGTGCAGAAATCCCCTCTAACAGGATATTATATCTGGTGCATATCCAAATACATATTATTATTGAGGTACTTATATAGCGCTGTCAATTTACGCAGCGCTTTACATATACATTGTACATTCACATTTGTCCCTACCCTCAAGAAGCTTACAATCTAAGGTCCCTAACTCACATTCATAAACTAGGGCCAATGTTAGACAGAAGCCAATTAACCTATCAGCATGTCTTTGGAGTGTGGGAGGAAACCGGAGTACCCAGAGGAAACCCAAGCAGGCACAGGGAGAACATGCAAACTCCAGGCAAGTAGTGTCATGGTTGGGATTCGAACCAGTGACCCTTTTTACTGTGAGGCGGGAGTCCTTTCCACTACACCAGTGTGCTGCCCCATATTACAAATTCTGAGTAGCATTATGTGAAATTAGGGCGTATGTGGCTGGGTACAAGATCCTATGCAAAGGTAACAGGCAGCAATTATAGGGAAAGTCCATAAAACTTTTTTCCCATAGCGTAGTCTAGAGGAGGAGTCCAAACTTCAGACCGAAAATTTTAATTCCAACCTCCCTCACACGTTATACAAGGGTTATACAAGACTAACAGCGTTTACAGTAGAGTCCATAAGACTATTGTTTAGATTCGCAGCGTGGTCTAGAGATGAACTCAAAATTGCAGCTCATTCCAATCTCCTTCACACGCTTAAACAAGCTGCCACATGTCCTGCAAATCGCATAGGAGTATTTTGCACCAAAGCCACTAAGAATGTATAGGGAATAAGTGTCTCAGCATATGTACCTACATAAAGCCACTTCAAACAGAAACTAATGGAAGTCTCTGAAGCATGTGCTAATAGATATGCTAAACTAATCAGTGTCCAGTGCACTTTACGTCTATTAATTTAAGAGTAAACCGCTGTATACTATATATACATACAGTAGGTTGTCCTGCACTATCCACATTTAACTACACTTAACAAGAGTTAATTATTAATTAGTCTGTGCTCCAGCTCTTGAGCTCAAAAGAGACCAATTAAGTTATAAGGGAAGACTCTGGGACAGGTGGTCAGAATTAAAGGAGGCCCCACCATCTGCTGCTACACACCCCAATTAAAATTACAAAGTGGGTACATTTGTGGCATGGATTTGAAGTAACAGGCAACAGCAACCATACATGTAGGGATACCAGTGAAGGCACAGCTGCAGGGAATGTGGTAATAAATGGTATTATGGAAACAGAGGCAGGGGACTCGAGCTGCTTTTTTTTCATAGGGGTCTTCTACACTTTCTTTCTGTCACTGACATGTAAGTCCCTCGTAGCATGTCCCAGAGAACAAGCTCTATTTAACAAAGCAGCATATTTTTTCATTTTTTGATGGTCTATGACTTCAAACAGCCTTCTGTTCTCCCTTTAGACATTAATGAGCTGAGGACCATTGAGCACTGAAGGGCATGATATGACAATTGACAGTACTGTCCACTGTGTGAAGTGTAATACTTTCCTGAAACTCCTCTTTAAACCATTGTGTGCCCTTT
Source organism: Rana temporaria (assembly GCF_905171775.1). Taxonomy (NCBI): domain Eukaryota; kingdom Metazoa; phylum Chordata; class Amphibia; order Anura; family Ranidae; genus Rana; species Rana temporaria. Next base: position 99,903,877 of record NC_053497.1, read on the forward strand.
AGCTTGGTGGTTTTAGGAAGTTAGCCTGGTGGAGAGCTAAATGTGACTCAAAATGGGAAGAGAAAGATGGGGTGCTGCAGAGAGATATAACAAGTTATTGTATTACCAGACGTTGTAGCACACTATAAAACTACACACAGCCCTAACCCAGGACAATGTGTAGGAATTCTACCTTCTGTTTGAGTAAATCCCTTGATAATATGTAAATAAATGAAGGACCATACTTTGAAGGCTTGGAATGCATGTCTATTGTTCATATTATATCCTGTAGTTATGAGCCATGTCATTTTTGCTTTGTCTTAAAGTGTATTCATCGAGATTTGGCAGCAAGGAACATCCTCCTGTCTGAAAATAATGTAGTAAAAATCTGTGACTTTGGCCTGGCCCGTGACATATATAAAGATCCAGACTACGTGCGCAAAGGAGATGTGAGTATTACGCTTCAAAAATGGCCTGCTTTGCATATGGAGAGGAAGCTTAGGGAGATAATCTATAGTAGATAGGTTAGCTAAGTAGAATGAAATTTCCTTGTGATTCAGTTGCTGCCCAAGTTGTTCAGAACTAAACAGCTGAATCAATATCCCTAAAATGTTATTTCTGATGGGATCTACACTTTTCTTTCCTCCCAGTTTAGATACACAATGACCCTGATTTACTAAAGGAGTAGAGAACGTTCATTTTCAAAGTGAACTTTTACTTTGGAAAGTGAAATTTTGCTTATCTTAGTGATTGAGATAAAACTTTTACTTTGCAAAGAATACCCAATTATGTGCAAGGAAAAAAAAAACAGAATCTTTGTACATGATTGACGTCAGTACAATATTACTAAACTAAGAGAAAATTGATTTACCAGAGCAAAAATCCAATTAGTTAAGTGAATAAGGTAGCACTTTGTTGACTTCAGTAATCCAATCAAAAATTCTGTTTTTTAATGATCATTGCACATAGTTGGGATATTCTTTACAGAGTGATTTTTTGCATTGTTTTACATTATTACATGTGATCGCTGCATGAGTAATTACATGTGAGTGGCCCCTATGAGCTGCAGGAGCCAGCAGCCTCTCATTACTTCAATGGGGCTGCCTCCGGCAGCTAATCATGGGGAAACCCTGCTGGGGGTTATCACCTCTAAATGGAATGGGGATGCATTCCCAAATATTTTAACTTGAGATTATATTTGATAGTATAATTGCAGGAGAGAATCGGGATTATGGAAGCTCTGGCAGATATAGAAAATTAATGTTTTTTTTAAAGTATAACTAAAGACAATACTTCTTTTTTTTTTTTTTATTAGTGGATAGGGACTAGAACACCTGTCATGTTTTATTGCTGTCTATGCCTCTATTAGGGAGATTTGTTCTATTTATTTGTCTGTTTACCATTATCACCAAGATAAAAAGTGAACGAAAATGACAATATGTTGTTGTCACTAAAACAGGAATAAAGAGAAATCTTCCAGTGGGGACACTAGTTCTGGTGACAACCAGAGATTCCCTCATTCTGGAGCAACTTCCACTCACTTCCAGTTTTGGCTAGGGGACAGGAAAGGAGGTGAAATCCCCCAAATGGGGCACACAAAAAGTCAAGGGTTATAACATTCCCCTACCCTATTTAAAGTAAAAAAAAAAAAAAAAAAACGTTTGCCTGCATTCTACTTTAATTATCTGGCCACTAATGTAATTTGACAGGTCAACTAAATGTATTAACACCATACATGGACCCTATTGGGCGCTGCCACTCCTCAGGGACAGCATGTATAGCTATAGTACTGGAGTGTGGTTCTGCTCTGAACAGAAATCAGCTTCCAGGTTTTATTTTCAAAGCTTAATTGAACAAGCTGAAGTTAGAAGCTGGTTGGCTAACATGCACACCTGCACTAGACTTGGAGTGCTCCAGTTTTCGTAAATTTCTCCCAGTATAGCTATAGTGCATAGCCAGTGGTCACCACTGGCTATGCACTATAGCTATACTGGGAGAAATTTACGAAAACTGGATTTCTCTTTATAACTGGATTTCTCTTTATTCCTGCTGATGATTACCCACTATAGATTTTTATATGACCCAATATGACTTTTATGGCCTTGACTGAGTCATTCATACAGTGGTGGAATGACCTTGGCCTTCAATCATTCACAATTGCATGAGGTTATACTGTGCTGACACTGCATAAATGACCCTGTCAGGGCTCCCATGTAAACATCAATAGTGTGTAATCAGTGACTGGCTAAACATTGTTAGTATTTACTTGTCGACCCTGAGCTGGTCCATTTATGTTGTATGTATATATGTAAATACTAGCACAAACATTACACGTCTACAGCATATGCACAACGTTTTACAAAGGATCTTGCTGCCAGAAAGGTCCTGAATAAATTATTACAACTTTGTGACCAATGCCTAAAGCCCTATACACACAGACCAAATGTCGGGCGGCATTAGCCAGTTCAATAGAAACCGGACAACATTTGGCCCGTGTGTACCGCAGCTGGTCTGACAAAAGCCAGCAGTTGGACCGTTTTCTGTCGAAGGGGCATGCCTGAAAAAGGTCTTCCAACCGACTATGGAGCTGCGCTCTTAGCCAATGGCAGATTGTTCTGGTGGGGAGGGGCACCTCTTGTCAGAACACAATAGAACAGCAGGGAAGATCAGAATCAGATTGTTACTACAGCGGCTCCAACCAAAGCTGTCCGTTTTTGTTTTCTGTTCAGCCAACTGGGTTGAACGAAAAAAAAACTAGCAATGTTTTCTAAGCTTTAAAGTGTTAGGACCTTCATCCCTACTTTCACTGTTTAGGGATCTTTTCAACGGGTAGACATTCATGTGTGAAGTATTGTTCAGTCACCTGCCATACAAAAGTCAAGGGCTATGTAAAACAATAAGTAGGGTGAAGTCAGTGACTGACAAGTATGGTGAGTTATGTAAAAGAACTTCACTGATTGAAACATACACCTGTGACAATGATGATAACTCTCAGCAATCTCCAGATAGTGTTTTCATTTTTTTTCTTTAGGAGGAAATTGGGAATAGTTACGAATGAGTGCTCAATTTATGTCAATAGAATGTTGATGGATGTTTACCCTCTTCACAGGCTAGGTTACCTCTTAAATGGATGGCACCTGAAGCTATTTTTGATAAAATCTACACAACGCAGAGTGATGTGTGGTCTTTTGGCGTGCTGCTCTGGGAAATTTTTTCATTAGGTAAGTTACAGCGGAAAACCTAATTTGAATTTTGAATTAGCAATTTGATTTATTAAAAAGCTGAGAGGTAAAAGCTATTGTACATGTGACCAGATAACATAAAGACTGAAATACAATATTGTATTGACAGATTTCCATGCACATTCCCAGTGACACATATACAAAAAAAACACAGCTGGGCTTATATAAAATTAAAAGAGCAATATATGTAAGCTGCAGTAACCATTTACAACTAACTTACCAAACATGTTTCCCATACCTGGCAAAGTAAATATATTTGTATTTATTGGTAAAAAGTTACAAAAACACTAATGTTTGCATTATGTTTAAGGCCCCATACACACGGGAGAATTTATCCGCGGATACGGTCCAGCGGACCGTATCCGCGGATAAATCCTCTCGAGGATTTCAGCAGATTTCTATGCGATGGCGTGTACACACCATCGCATTGAAATCCGCGCCGAAATCCTCTGGCGATGACGTGTCGTGCCGACGCCGCGATTATGACGCTGTCATATAAGGAATTCCACGCATGCGTCAAATCATTACGACGTGTGCGGGGAATCCCTTTGGACGGATGGATCCGGTGAGTCTGTACAGACGAGCGGATCCATCCGTTGGGATGGACTTCAGCAGATGGATTTGTTGAGCATGTCAGCAAATATTCATCTGCTGGAAATCCATCCCAGGGGAGATTTATCCGCGGATAAATATCCGCCGGAGTGTACACACCATAGAATCTATCCGCTGAAACCCATTCGATGGGATTTATCTGCGGATAGATTCTATGGTGTGTACGGGGCCTTAGTGTTGTCCAGCCAGTTTTGGATAGAGTAGAAAAAAGGGATAGAAACCCTGTCAAGTTTGTCGTGCTGTACAGGCCTTCGTTAGATTTATGCTTCTTTTCTGTCCTGCTGGGTTGTACCATGTAGGATATGAGGGTGACTATCTAAAAGTAATATAGACAGAAATAGAGATGACTTTCTTTAGTAGGTGAAGGTTAAAACCCTTTCAAAATTGTATTTCCTTTATATCATATGCATTGTTGGTTCACTTACCTTTTCCTTTGATTTCCCTTCTAAATGTTTTTTTTCTTTGTTTGAATTTCTCACTTCCTGTTTCTCCTCAGTAAGCTTGCCCCCATCATCTGGCTGGGGGTTAGTCAGCCAGAGCAGCTTACTGAGGAGGAACAGGAAGTGAGAAATTTAGACAATGAAAACAAAGGAAAAAAACATTTAGAAGGGAAATGGTAAGTGAACCAACAATGCACTAGCTTAAAGAAATCTATTTAGAAAACAAACCTTTACAACCCCTTTGAATCCTGTCTAATTGAACTATTGACCAGAAGACAGGAAGGTTTGTTCAAATCCCAACCACAGCACTACCTGCCTGGAATTTGCATACTCTCCCTGTGCCTGGATGGGTTTCTTCTAAGGACTCCGGTTTCCTCCCACACTCTAAAGACACGCTGGTAGGTTAATTGGCTCCTGTCTAATGTGGCCCTAATATACGATATATATGAATGGGAGTAAGGCCTCGTACACACGATAGGTTAAACAGAGGACAACGGTCTGATGGACTGTTTTCATCGGTCAAAACCGATCGTGTGTGGGCCCCATAGGTTATTTAACCATCGTTTAAAAAAAAAACTTGCTTTAAATTTTAACCGATGGATTCCTAACCGATGGGACAAAACCGATCGTTAGTAGGCACAACCATCGGTTAAAAATCCACGCATGCTCAGAATCAAGTCGACGCATGCTTGGAAGCATTGAACTTTGTTTTTTTCAGCACGTCGTTGTGTTTTACGTCACCGCGTTCTGACACGATCGGTTTTTAAATCGATGCTGTGTAGGCGCGACGGACCATCAGTCAGCTTCATCGGTTAACCGATGACAACGGTCCATCAAACCGTTTTCATCGGATGGACTGATCGTGTGTACGCGGCTTTAGGGACCTTAGATTGTAAGCTCCTTGAGGGCAGGAACTTGATGAATGTGCAATATATATATGTAAAGACCTGCATAAACTGACAGCACTATATAAGTACCTTAAATAAATAAATAGTAAGTGAATTTTTCTCTTACTATGCTCTATATAAAAAAATTAATGGAGTTCAAATCCTTTTCCAAATATATCCAAAATTAAAAAAAATATATATATCCCAAAGTACATGAGCATTATTATTGTCAATCCTTTATTGAGAATTATTGAAAATTACCTAGTATAGGGGAATATTCAATATTCCTGCAACTTTAAAAAAATGAATGTGCAGAATGTAAAATATATTCCTTTTACAAATACACAGTGAATTAGCTCTTTCAATTGACGTCTGCAGCTGGGTCTCCAGCATGTTCTTAAACATAATGTCTGAGAATAAGGCAGCTACCTAGCAGTGGAAAATGTTGGCAGTATTTTATTATTGAGGTCCTTGTCTTGAACAACACAAGCATTGGTGTTTTACTAAGTGTCTGGCTTGTCCCTCTACATGCACTGCCAAATCAAAAGCTGGTACAGTCGCTAAATGACACAATGAAAATATAAACAGGTTAATTAACTCTTTATGGCTATTTCACAAGGCCATGCCTGAAAAGTAGAGCCTGTAAATGTTTGATAAACACTCAAGTTTATCCATAAAATGTGCAGAACATATCAAAGATGTTGGATAGGCAGATTGGATAGCCTTCAATATAATATTGTACCCTTTTCTTTTCCTTGCTCAAAGTCCTAAGCTTATTTTGTTATTATTCTACAACTTTATGTTGTGTTTGGTGATCGTTTGTATGTCTGTTTCGATTGCCAGAAACATAACCTGTAAAAAAATGTATTTTTCCCTTTTTATTACTGTCAAAGTAAGAGAAAGGCCTGAATTTCAGCGGACATCTTCTGAAAATGCTAGTTCTTTACTGTAATGGTCATCCAAAGGTTCAGCACTTTCCAAGTCACTGAAATGGAACAAGTATGTAGATTAGAATAGTCAGGACTCATATTCTTGTTCATACTTGTTTCAAAGCATCTCTAGCCATAAGAAAATGTTTTTCTAGTTTTGAATATAGTGTGGATAGGTCGGAAACCTCTCTGAGGTTTTTTTTTTTGCTGACTGTGTTGCCTCTGGGAAGATTCATCCTCCATATTTGTCCTGGTCCCTATATCATTGACACATTCCTCATGCCCTCCCTACACTTTTTGGATGGTATAACAAAATGAATGTATGATGATTTTATTACATTTATATTTGTTTCTGGTGCAGGTGCTTCTCCTTACCCTGGTGTACAGATTGATGAGGACTTCTGCTGCCGACTGAAGGAAGGGACACGGATGAGACCACCAGAGTACTGCAATCCTGAAATGTATGATTATGTTTATTGACATTAAATATTATAAAATACACTTTATGCTTTAGTATGCAAATATAGAGTATTTTTTGGCAACTTCAAAATATGACAATAGATAAAGGTCAAATTATACCAATCAAAAAAGAAAGGGGAGAGAAAGCACAGATAAGCTGGAGTGGTCAAGACCAGAAATTATTACATTCCTTGTTTATGGGGGATTAGGGCGGGTTCACATGCATCCTGGGCTTTACTAGAGTATGCCTTGTTTGTGTTATATATAATTGGATAATGAAGAAGATAGCAGTTCTACATATATAGCTGTTTGATTATTGTTACTGATCCATTTAGGCAAATATCTCTTTATAGAAATAGTCACTTTAAAGCTATCCTATATATATATATAAACTTATAAATTTGCCCATAATTTATTATAATTGTAAATTTATGGCTGGCTCCATGGCAGCTCAGCTCAGGCCCATAAATGTCCAGTCATCACTGTATTTTCAGGCCTTACATCATTAGAGTGGATAATTATTGAATGGGTTAAAATAGTAAAAAAATATAAATAAGAATTATTGAGGGAGATTTACCAAAATTGGTGCACATAGAATCTTGTGCAGCTGTGCATAATAAGCAATCAGCTTCTAGTTTTTTTTTGTCAAAGCTTAATTGAGCAAGCAGAAGCTGATTGGTCAATATGCACAGCTGCACCAGATTCTGTGTGCACCAGTTTTAGTAAATCTTCCCCATTGTATTATTATGTTTTCCAAAATCCATGTAAAACAATAACAAAAAAAAGAAAAACTGTAAAAATAACACACAAATATATTTATTTGATGTAACAAAAAAGTAGACTTACCAAATGCCTGTGTGCGTCACAGTCAAAGACTGTGTAAAAGTATGAGTCACACGCACTGTATGAGCTTCCTGTAACCCCCTAAGACTGGAAAATGCTTTTTTTTGGGAAGAAAGCCCATTCATTCATTGTTTCTTTCTTTCTTAGGTACCAGACGATGCTAGATTGCTGGCAAGGAGTCCCAACAGACAGACCCAACTTTACAGAGCTAGTACAGCGCTTAGGAGATCTACTCCAGGCTAATGTTCAACAGGTTTGCTTGTCTGTTGTCTTTGTTTTTTGTTTGTTTTTGCATTAAAAAAAAATTGGGTCACTCTCATAGTGCTGAAACAGAGGGCAAACTGGGAGATGTATATAATAATTTCAACAATTTTGCAAGTGAATGTTCCCCATACTTCTGGATTTTACTTTCCAGGTTGTTGTCTGTTTTTGAAGTTGTAAAGCCAAATGAAAATTTTGGAAAGATTGCTTCTTTTACACAATTCACAAGGCTACCCGATACATAAGATAATGGTTGGTCATGTACTGGGCAACTATTTGTTTTTAAGAATACAGAAAAAGGCTGTGTATATCTCTAATGCTGTTTTACCAGGAGAAATACAATAGCAGTCTGGTCTGATCACCTAATCATTATTATCCTCAATGAGCCTCAGTCAGCATTGTCTACTGGTGCCCCATAGATGTTAGATCATCATCCAGTCCAGCTAAAAAATTAGCAGATTGGAAGATACCTTTAAGTCGGTCACTGATGATGTGTGACAAAAAAAACAATATGGTACAAGACATTTTCCCATGTAGAAACTTAAAAAGGTTTTAGACCTGTCACAACCATCTTTCAGAAATTCACACATATGTTGTGATACTCTATTCCTTTTTTTTCATAGAAAAAGAAAATAATTGTTGCCACTCACACATCTATGTGGGTTTATGAGTACTTGAGCTATGCTGTTAGTGTAAGATAATACTTCAGATAGCAAAAGTCCACTGTACTGATGGAATTAATATTTTCAACTACAGCAGTTTATGACTGGTGGTCCTGGTAAGTAAGCAGCTTATTGGTTGATGAGTAGCTTGCAAATGCAGGCAAGAACTCTAAGGAGAAAATTAGTTCTGGTATTAGCAGTGAGAAAATGACTCCTAATACACAACTTACACCTGTTCTAAGAGAACACATATGCCAGCATATTTGAAATCTGAGTGGATAGACCCTTTAATATAGCCTAAAATACTTGGCACTAGTATTACATCCTCAAAATAATTTTTTTTAATGCCTATCTGCAATATTAGAAAATGGCAAGAAGGTTTTTTTTTTTATGGTTAGCCTAACTAGCTTTTATATATCTGCCACAGGAGGGAAAAGATTACATTCCACTAAACACTGCTTTACGAATTGATGGAGAGACAAACTTGAAACCTGGCAGTGGAGAACAAAGTATAAGAAACTCTGTGACACGGTGGAGCATGCTGGAATCTGGGTGAGAACTACCACATTATAGTGATCAGGACCTGAAAAACTTTACTGGTTAAATGATAACTTCATATCTGGGGCACAATTTGGTCCATCGGTCCATTTTCATCAGATGAACCAATCGTGTGTACAGGGCATTAAGATTGTTACTGATCTCTACTGTATGTCCCTGCTGGGGGAATTCATCCTCTTATGTCTTAGGTTATTCCCTCTTACTTCCTGTTGTTCCCCTAGATGGAGATTAAGGGAAATCTCTCCAAAGAGCCAAATACAGAAAGAAAACCTGACAGGGATTTAACCATCCCCTACCTTCTTTAAATATTAAATATTTCTTTAACCAGACTTGTGATTCTCGAATAAAAGGGATTGGTTCATTATAGTCAGGTGATACACCCTCAGTCTTCTAATGAGAAAAGTAACAGGTCATTAGAAGATTTTAACCCTTGGATGGTATCTTATCAAACCTGAAAATCCTATTGCAAGCAATGTCTAAAATTTTACATGTATCTTAGAGGAGACTTTTGGGAAAATCAATGAGCCAATCACAGAAGCAGGAAATTATATTTCTGGGGGCGTTCTGTATAATGATGGTTTACTCCCTCTGGGTTGCCATATGTCTTTCATTTTAATTTCACAATTTTACAATGGCTTGTGTAGAAATCGCACAAACTAGAATATTTTTTTTTCTTTGCTATTTTTTTTTCCACGAAAGTGGAGCTAACCTTTACTTCATAAGTGGAACCTCTGCACTTGAGAATGTCAACCTGTAATTTGCTTTCCAGGTTGCATTATCAGTTGCAGAGTTCCAGCATTAGGTGGATTGGTGAGGGGGTCCATATTCCCACTGCAGGAGTAAATTTACCATACGGTACAGAAGGTGTGTGCCTGTAGATAGTAGAAACACTGATCAAATATCATCTCACTTTCCTTTTTCTTTTTTTTTGTGGCAAATTGGTTTACCGGCAAAGACAGTGATTAGTGGGCTAGACTCTATTTTCTACAGATCAGACAGAGTACAGAAGCTGTAAATATTTGTTTGGCAAGGCTCCATTCACACTGCTGCGAACCCCAAAGTTGTGTGACTTGCTTGCGACTTATGTGCACCTTGCTTGCGACTTTTGTGATTTACCATTGCAGTCAATGGCACTCAAGTCCCAAAAAAGCCACTGAAAAGTAGTGCAGGAACCTTTTTTTTTGCTGTAACTTGAGTCTCATTGATTAACACTGCTCCCATTGAAATAAGTGTGTTTTGACTTGTCATGTGAGTTTGTGTTGCAAGTCGCAGCAATGTGAACCAAGTGCTAAAACACTCATTATATAATTTTATCCTTTTATTTTCATTTTCACTGTGGCTAGTTTGCTAATTCTTGTGTTGTCTGTCTAGTATGTTACTTTTGTCATACTGATTCCAGGACAGCCTGCAGTGGTAAAGCAGTTTGGTTGTTCGCTTTCGAGTACTGTACAAACTAAACCTGAAAACCCTGCTTTATTTATGAAAAAAAGCTAATATATAACTGGCACTTTGATATTTAAAATTAAAAAATGATTTTAAAAAATGTGGTTTAAGTTGTTTTTAATTGACTCATCATCTCCAAAAGCTGCTTTATATAATTGTTATCATATGTTACCATGACTAGCCTATACTGTATACAAGTCAACATTTTAATTGCATAGTGAAAGCTTTTTAAATAATTTGAGCTCTTTGCTAGCTACTGGTAAACAAAATTGCAAAATATTACTAGGAAAGATAAAGAATAAACATGACATTTTGAGCACTTCACTTTGTTAAAGATGAATTAGAACAATTATCAAAGAAACGTGGGTGTTAGGCTCATCCTGCGTCCCATCTTGTTTTCAGAAACAATAACAAGAACCGACCACTGAGTGTGAAGACATTTGACGAGGTGCCAGTGGGAAAGGATAAAGTACTCAATGAGGTAAACACGTTTGCAGAAACAAAGCAATGGGGAGTGCACGCTATCTTTATCCAGAAGAATCCTGTAAGCATAAGCACACTACACAAGAATCTATTAAGAACCCAGAAACCTGCTCCCAGAAGGCCCTAGAAACATCTGGCAGTAGGAGTAACCAAAACATTCACGCGTCAGAGACCTTTCAACAACATGTGATTTTCTAGTCAAAGTGAAGTTTGTTTAGTCAGGTTAGCCATAGACATGAGAGGATTGTTATTTGATCTGGCCAATAGCTTCTATGACTACCCATGATCTGGGCAGCCAACCTGGTCTTATATCTGAAATATATTGGCTGGCAATGGATTTTTCTGACTAAATGCTATTTTTCAAAAATAATCTGACATGAAGGCCTAGAGATAGATGAGCAACATAGGTGGAAGGCCTGACATGACTAGGTTTGCAGGGCAGGCTAAATTAAAGCTTTCATGTAAATTCAAAAAATCCTGCCTGATTGGACCAATCATGGGTGGGGCAGGGTGGGGCCTTTGTGGTGATGCTGTGTGGGACCTTCTTCTCAGTGTCAGTTGGAGCTAGTACAGCAAATAAGGAGCTTCTCCTGCCCTCCCTTGGAGTTTTTTCCTTGGTCGTCTTTTCTTATTTTTGGTTGATTTTTATTCCATCTTTTGCTTGGGCGATTTTACCTCTGGAGTGCGGCACATTAGTAGGCTTTGATCTGCATTCCTGGGGATTTTCAATTTTGATTCAGAATGTGTCATAGCAGCTAGCAGGGGTGTCAGGGTCTTTGAAAGCAGTTATGGTTAAAAGTTTTGGTGAATGATGGGTTGGGCCCATCTCAAGTATGGGCATACCTTCCCTATTTAAGTTAAGGCAATAACAAATTAAGAATCATTTGACTGTATCGAGGGTATTTTGATTGTAAATTGTCCCATAGTTGTATATTGTTGTTTTTGTGTTATTTAATCTCCATAAAGGAAGCCTATAATTGTCTTGTTTTGGGGGGTAAAATAAAGTTGGGTGGGGATTTTAGGTTTAAGTTAGCTAAAATATCTGGCAATACCTAATTCAAGGTGTCTGCATAATACATTAGCATGTAGAATTGGTCACAGTGAGCATGTACAGTAGGTACAGTATATGCAACATTCACTACACAGGGCAGTCATACAATGGTCAGATCTTCCAACCACCTTTATATTTATAGCTAGCCTTAGTGACTATAACAATGATTTTCTCACCAAAGATTGTCAAGTCCAGTAAGTGCTGAAAATTACATCACGCCAATATAGTCTCGCAGGTTTATTTAGCAAGGCAAAGAACAATGTGCACAGTGTATTCAAAATTAACTGAATTGTTATCGATGTTTATGGCCAATGCACTTTGTACATGACTACAGTTCCTTACACTGTTTCAATGAATAGGCCACTTTTTAATTTATAGGAGGTCACAAATCCTCATATTTAAGCTGGCCTACATGATTTGGCTTCTTACCATTTTCAGTGTGATCATTTCATTCCTATGGATGCTATCTGCCAGCTGACTGCTTATGAGGGATGTGAAGTAGATAAGAAAACTTATCCTTCTCACTATTGTGTCCTCCCCACCCGGTTCCAAGATATACCATCAGCTTCTGCCCATGCACTACCCTCCTGCATGGGAAAAAACGAAAAAAAAAACGATTCTTGCCTGAGATAAGTCGGCAATGCCTGTTTGTCCATCTAAGGTCAATATGCCTTCCTCTACTTGTAATGAGAAATTGTATTTGGACAACTAAACTAACAAGAGCAATACCTTATTCAATACAGCAGTTTGATTTACTTCTATAATTTGAAGTGTGCTGATACTAATTTTGATCTGCAAGATCAGAAGGGAAAGCAATTTGGGGCTTTTATTATATAATGCTTTGCCAATCCTTTGAACCTGTAATTCTACATGAACTGGTATGAATAGCATGCCTAAGAATCATTATTCATCCTGCTTTTATTTCTGTCACAGGAAGGGGAGTCTGACAGTGGGATGGTGCTGTCTTCCGTCGAAATGAAAAATCTGAAACGACAAGAGACACGTTCATGGCCATTTGGAATAATTGCTCATGCGTAAGTGAAGTCAATAAATAATATCTGCAATAGCATTTTGTTATAAATATAACTATTTATTTAATTATAGCCTCGATATAGATTTATTAAGTACAAGATAGGTTCTCATCCCCTCTCTTAAAGTAGAACTATAGGCAAAACGTTTTCTTTTTTCATTTTGGATAGAGTTAGGCCCCGTACACACGGGAGGATTTATCCGCGGATACGGTCCAGCGGACCGTTTCCACGGATAAATCCTCTCGAGGATTTGCGCGGATTTTGATGCGATGGAGTGTACTCACCATCGAATCGAAATCCGCGCCGAAATCCTCTGGCGATGACGTGTCGCGCCGTCGCCGCGATGATGACGCGGCGACGTGCGCGACGCAGTCATATATGGAATTCCACGCATTCGTCGAATCATTACGACGCATGCGGGGGATCCCTTTGGACGGATTGATTCGGTGAGTCTGTACAGACCAGCGGATCAATCCGTTGGGATGGATTCCAGCGGATAGATTTGAAGACATGTCTTCAAATATTTATCTGCTGGAAATCCATCACATGGGAGAAAAATCCGCGGAAACAGATCCGCTGGATTGTACACACCATAGAATCTATCCGCTGAAACCCATTCGCTGGGATTTTTCAGCGGATGGATTCTATCGTGTGTATGGGGCCTAAGGGAGGATTATAACCCCTGTCAGATTTTTTTTCGCCATCTGTGTCCCATCGCGGAGATTTACTCTCACTTCCTGTCCCATAGCCAAACAGGAAGTGAGAGGAAATCCCTGCAAATTAAGGGAATACCTTGGGGGTCCCCATTGGAAGAGTTCCCCTCTATTACTTTTCTAGGGACAACCCAAAATTTGGGGTTTTCTTTTACTTTGACTTTCATTGACAATGTACGGACCCCTGGAAATAGGTGGAACTTTAGCTGTACATTCTAGGGTATATTAGACACCAACAAATTACAATTTTATCCAATATCATAAGGGTTAAAAAATTAAAAACATATTCACACAGACGGTAGCCATATAGATCTCTGTCTTGGCTTTGGGATTCAGTAAGTGGGCCAACACATTTTGTGGGCTGCCCTGCTTCATCAGGGCCTTGGATGCCTAAATGGTACTAAACATGTGAGAGTCTATTGTTCAAACAACAAAATGTGCATCTGATGGTAATTTGATAGTAGAAAATTCCTTTTCCCATTCAAGCAGTGACATCAAAATTGCATGAATCTCAGAAAAGTGCATGGATAGACAGGACACCTCCACCTCTCAATCACACTGTCCCTTACCAGAAGGGAAGATCCCAACTAGAGATCTTCTGACAGCAGATGGCTTACTCCCCAGCCAGGGGGGTTACGTGGCAGGATATCCAAGAGCCAAAAACTTCTCCCACAGTGGACCGGTAACCAATGTTGATAGAAACCAATATGGAGAAGAAAAAGGCTACATAGTGTGAACCCATATAACAATTTATTAAAAAGATTAAAATCACACTTACAAGAATGTAGATAAGATTTGCAGTGAAATTATAGCCGGCCGGCTAGCACAACCCGTTCACTCCGGGACACAGTATGCGGTTTCTAGACGTCAGCACGCCGCCACCCTACGCCGTTTCGTCTCATAAGACTTCGTCCTGGGGCATCTTGGCATAGGGCTCTTCTTCTACAAATGTGACCTGGTTGCATTCGCTTAGATTTTTAGGCCTTTTTTCCACCTTTAATTTCACCTGGTGATCTGGCCAGAACTTTGGACAGCAGAATTGTCAATTTGTGTATAGGGTAGTGTTAAGCCTCATACAGACGATCAGACTTCCAACTGAGTACCAAGTTGGTATGCCTACACACGGCAGGACCACAAATGGCCACCATCAGGGGGGTACAGGCAGTACACCTGTAAGGGGCCCGGATGACAAACACCCTCTTTTTTTTTGTAAGGGGTCCGGAGGTCCCCAGGGCCCTGGATGGCAACACCTTTTTTTTTATTTTTATAAAAAATATATATATTTTTAATGTATGTATTTTTTATTAAAGGGCCCAGAGGTCCCCAGGGCCCTGGATGACAACCCCCCCTTTTTTGTTATTTAAAAAAAATACATATTTTTTTATATATTTTTTTTTATTTATTTTTTTAAAAAAGGGCCCCATGTGGCAACCCCCTCTTTTTTATTTTATTTTTTATAAATGTTTATTTTTTTAGTTATTTTTATATATTTTATTTTTTATTAAAGAGCCCAGAGGTCCCCAGAGGCCCGGATGGCAACCCCCCCTTTGTTTATAAAAAAAAAAAATGTTATATATATGTTTTTATTTCTTTTTATTTCTTTCTTTCATATATGTATTTTTTTATTAAAGGGCCCAGAGGTCCCCATGGCCCCTCCGCTTCTCAATTTTCACAATTAGCGGCGGCACCCCCCGCTTCTCAATTCGCGGCAGCCCGCCGCTTCTTAATTTCCAGGTGGCAGCACCCCCCCCCCCCCCCGGTTCCCTGCTCCAGGGGACACATGCCTGAAGCTGTGTAAGAGGCCCCAATAACTCCTGATGGCGGCCCTGCCGCCACCCTTTGGGCAACTTCTGCTATTGTTGTCTGTTCTTTAGCATTGGTTCTCAACATGCGTGTTTGTACTTTGGACTTTAGTACACACAATCGGAGCTGACGTAGGACTAGGATTTGTTGCCAGAAAGTTTGTCTGTTCTCATAGCGAACATTTGTTTAATACTTAATACTACAATAGGGTGGCAAGAAACACGCTGATAGTTGGAAAAATCAGAGTAACAGATATTATCTCATCAGTCTGCAGATTCACTTTCACTGTCCAAAGAGGTTACACCAGTTTTTGAATTTCAAGAAGCATTAGGATCTTTCAGATCTTTCAGAGCTTGTGAGAATTGCTAGACTTGCATACGTTTTATGATCTTTTTCCAGCAGGTTGTACTGTGATTATTGGTTGGGGTGTGGATACTGTTAGCTGTGCCTGACTTTACTTTTAAACCAGTTGGCTAAAATAATTGTATTCTCATCGAGTCCAAAAGCTACAGGAAGTTAAAGAGCTGGGACAAACCAGTCAGGAGTTACACATTAGATGAATACCTCAGAGACGTTTACCCTGGATTTATTTCAGACGTTTTCTATAGCTGACGGTAAAGCTACTTGAAGATCATTACAGGGGTTATTATGTTTGTCATTCCTCGGCCAAATCCCACTGTTCCTTATGACTTGTGGGGAGTTTGTCTTTTCTATCTGGCAAACTAACTAAAGCATCAAGTCACAGAATGCAAGAGCCAAGTATAACCAGAGCAAAATCTGATATCCTTATAGGAAGGTTCAACAAATTCTCCACTGTTTTCTATGATTCTGGGAGCATAGCTTGTGCTTAGATTGATTTATTATTTCCATCCATTACAATGCTGTATGATGAGCAAATTCACCACCATTCAATGCATATTTATTGCACTGTCATTTGGAAAACAACATTCTGTAGAACACACAACATTGTGTATCCGTGTGCAACTTGTTCTTTTTTGTTTTATATTTTTGCAATGTGTTTCTTCTAAGGCTTTGTACTGCATCCAATTTGCATGGCATGGAAAGCAAGCTGGCTTTCTATGGGAGCAGTTCACATATATGCCATGCAGCAGCGCCGCAGTGTACATTTACTGCAAGTTCTGTGCATTTTCTGAGAACCACAAGCACCATTTGCTGATGTCACAAGGGAGGAGTGCCTCCAGGTGATGTCACCAGGTGGCCCTGCCCCTTAGCTACTTAAGAACTGTGAAGCCTCGTACACACGACCGAGTTTCTCGGCAAAAACCAGCAAGAAACTTGTTGTTTGTTTTTTTTTGCCGAGGAAACCGGTCGTGTGTACACTTTTCGACGAGGAAACTGTCGAGGATCTCGTCGAGCCAAAAAGAGAGCATGTCTTCTTTTTCCTCGATGGCAATGGAGAAATTTGGCTCGCCGAGATCCTCGACAGCCTAACAAGGAACTCGACGAGCAAAACGATGTGTTTAGCCCGTCAAGCTCCTTGGTCGTGTGTACGAGGCCTGAGACAGTGGAGCAGGTAAATGGTAGGAGCCTTCGGCGCGAGCGTGGCTTTTTTTGTTCTTTTTTTGGGTCGGCGGTGGCAGCGGGCATCGTGATTGACGATGAATCTACACCAGGGGACATTGTGTTTTTTTTTTTTTTTAAAGGGATTGTCAAAAACTGTGTGTGTATGTGTTTTTTGGACACTTTTTTGGGTGAATGAGTAGGGGTACAATGTATTCATTCACATGGGGAATCTGGGGGCTCCCTTGTTAACCACTTAAGCCCCGGACCTTTAGGCAGCTAAATGCCCAGGCCAGGTTTTGCGATTCGGCACTGCGTCGCTTTAACAGACAATTGCGCGGTCGTGCGACGTGGCTCCCAAACAAAATTGGCGTCCTTTTTTCCCCACAAATAGAGCTTTCTTTTGGTGGTATTTGATCACCTCTGCGGTTTTTATTTTTTGCGCTATAAACAAAAATAGAGCGACAATTTTGAAAAAAATGCAATATTTTTTACTTTTTGCTATAATAAATATCCCCCAAAAACATATATAAAAAATAGTTTTTCCTCAGTTTAGGCCGATACGTATTGTTCTACCTATTTTTGGTAAAAAAAATCGCAATAAGCGTTTATCGATTGGTTTGCGCAAAATTTATAGCGTTTACAAAATAGGGGATAGTTTTATTGCATTTTTATTATTTTATTTTTTTTTACTACTATTGGCGGCGATCAGCGATTTTTTTCATGACTGCGACATTATGGCGGACACTTTGGACAATTTTGACACATTTTTGGGACCATTGTCATTTTCACAGCAAAAAATGCATTTAAATTGCATTGTTTATTGTGAAAATGACAGTTGCAGTTTGGGAGTTAACCACAGGGGGCGCTGTAGGAGTTAGGGTTCACCTAGTGTGTGTTTACAACTGTAGGGGGGTGTGGCTGTAGGACTGACCGCATTGATCGAGTCTCCCTTATAAAAAGGATCATTCGATCGATACGCCGCCACAGTGAAGCACGGGGAAGCCGTGTTTACATACGGCTCTCCCCGTTCTTCAGCTCCGGGGAGCGATCGCGTCGTCCCGGATCGCTCCCCGAGGGAATCCGCCCGCCCCACACAGCGGAGGGGGTCTCGATCGGACCCCCCACCCGCTAGAAGGCAAGGACGTATATATACGCCCTTCTGCCTGTGGGCGTATATAGTCGTGCGGCGGGTGTTAAGGGGTTAAAGGGGGCTTCCAGATTCTGATACATACCCTGCCTGAAGACCCCCACAACCACTGGCCAGGGTTGTGAGGAAAAGGGCCTTGTCCTTATCAAATCTGGACACAAATTTGACACTTTCTTGAGACCATTGACATTTATACAGCGATCAGTGCTATAAATAGCCACTGATTACTGTATACATGTCACTGGCAGGGAAGGGGCTAACACTAGGGGGTGATCAAGGGGCTAAAAATGTTCCCTCAGTGTGTGTTTTAACTGTGGGGGGGATAGGAGTGACTGGGGGAGGAGACCGATCTGTGTTCATATATACTAGAAACACACGATCTGTCTCCTCTGCCCTGATAGGATGTGGATTTATGTGTTTACACACACAGATCCCAGTTCCTGCTCTGTCAGGAGCAATCACAAATGACCGGCACACATTGCGGTCGCCGGGCACGCGCATCGGCTACTTAGTGACACGGTACGCATGACCCCCCTATACCCCTTGGCTATGGGATAGGAATTGAAGGGAAGTCTCCCCAATGGGATATGGCAAGAAAAATCGACATGGGTTATAACCCTCCCTTACTCTACCCCCCAAAAAAATGTCCCTTTAGTTTTCCTTTCATGTAATTTTTCTAGGGTAGGGAGGTCAAACTCAATTTCATTGTGGGCCGCATCAGCATCATGATTGCCCTCAAATGGGCCGATTGTATCTGTAAGATTAGATGTCCAGCGCATCCCCTCCCCTTACATTAGATGGGTCTGGAGAAGGACCAGAGGAGGGCTGGAGCTCTCCTGCAGCTGCAGGAGAGATAAAAGGGCCATGTGAAATTGCCTGAAGAGCCAGATTCAGCCCGCGGGCCTTGTGTTTGACACCTGTGTTCTAGGGCATGTTCTTGTTACTTTGCAGTCCACAAAACAAACTCTGCAGTAAGCAAATATTAAATTTAGCCAAACCCTGTACAAATTAGTGCACCAAAACACATTACAAAACTATTTAGAATATTTACACTTTTTTCTTAATAGTTGAAAAAGGTATTTGGCAACAATACCAACATATTCAATGTATTATATCATGTGCTGGCATCCATAAATCCTTTGTAACTTGAATCATACTTGCTGACTGCTTACCAGTGGGCCTAACCAGGATTATGGGAACTCTGGTAGCCTAGTAAAGCTCCGGTAATTTTTATTTGATAATCCCATTGATATGTTAAACCTAACTTAAAGCCCAGATGAACTTTGGGTTTATATCGGTTACCAAAAATTCCTGGTGCATCACAGCAAAAGTTTTCAGAGTCTTTCAATCTGAGTCCAATTCACCTGAGCTATCACTCTATTAAGTTGTCAGAGAAGACAGCCAATCATAGTCGACGGAAGCATGGCTGGGGAATGCCTCTGCCACCTATGATTGGCTGTCTGCTTTGACATCTCCCTGGCACGATAGTTCGGGCAGGTTCAGACTTGTGTCCAAACATGCCTGAGCTCATTCTTGTTTGACAGTATGCAGTAGAGAAGGACCCTTGATCTGATTGAATACAGTTGCTGTTTGGCTGACAATTTTGTACCCTGCTCTTTCAATTTTCCAATCAAAGGATGTCAGGTGGGAGGTACTTTAGAGGGCCACCCACTGAGCAAATTGCATCTGGTTCATAAAGAACCAATCAAAATTCATATGGTGCATTGTCATCTTTACTGTGCTTGTGTTGCAAGATACCATACATGCATGGAACAATAAAAGGGAAGCTGTCTAAAAAATAGTCAAGCATTGTGCAAGAGTTTTTAGCTGGATTCACATAGCCCGCCCTAACTTTGCGGCGGCGTAGTGTATCGTGTTTACACTACGCCGCCGTAAGTTAGCGAGGCAAGTACATGATTCACAAAGTACTTGCCTGCTAAGTTACGGCGGCGTAGCCTAAAGCGAGCGGGCGTAAGGGCGCCTAATTCAAAATAGACTGAGGGGGCGTGTTTTATGTTAATTTGTGTTGACCTGACGTGATTGAAGTTTTTTTGGAACGGCGCATTCGCCGTCCGCCTACATATCCCAGTGTGCATTGCGGCAAAGTACGCCGCACGGGCCTATTGGTTTTGACGTGGACGTAAATGACGTAAATCCCTATTCACGGACGACTTACGCAAACAACGTTAAATTTTCAAATTTCGACGCGGGAATGACGGCCATACTTAACATTACTATTCCAGCTATTTGATGGAATAACTTTAGATCTGATAATGCGTAACGTAAACGGCGTATCTGTACTGCGTCGGCCGGGCGTACGTTCGTGAATAGGCGTATCTAGTGATTTACATATTCTATGCCGACCGCAATGGAAGCACCACCTAGCGGCCAGCCTAAATATTGCACCCTAAGATAGGACGGCGCAAGCCGTCGTATCTTAGATAGGTTTAAGTGTATCTCTGTTTGAGAATACACTTAAACTTAGGTCGGCGCAGATTCCGAGTTAGGTCGGTGTATCTACTGATACACCGGCCTAACTCTTACTGAATCTGGCTATTTATGACTAGTAGAGACAATAGGCAATAGGCTGTTTTAGGAGTAAGGCTGGAACATGAAATGTATTGTTCTCTGTACACTGTCACAGAATATGCTGCAGCTATACAAACTAAAAAATAAATAATTTAATTAGCTGTTGTTTCATCTTAAAGCGATAGTAAACTCCACTTTTAACTTGTACCTATAGGTAAGCCTATAATAAGGCTTACCTGTAGGTACATTGAATGTCTCATAAACTTGCGTTGTTTAGGAGATATTCACACTTGAGGCAGCCGGTGATGCAGTGCATGTGCACTGCACACTGAGTGTGCCATCAATTCAGAGCGCTGTGTCACTCCCGTGTGCATGCACGGGTGTGACATCACAGCCCAGCTATTTAAAGGCCAGACAGCGCAATCCTGGAAAGAAAACTGGGTCATGATTGAAACGATGACAGCATGCCACTGGAGAGCTTCATTTTAAGATAAGTCTAGCACATTATGGGTTAAACTGCTTCGGGGGCCCACTTTTTTTAATTGGAGGCGCTTTCTATCCCTTTAAAATTAGTTTTACCCCTTCTAGTAACAAAGCAGCAGCTAGGCTTCACAAACAACTCTCTAAATAGGTCTTGCCTGGTCTCCATGCATAAAGCAAAATGCATTGTTAGTTTAACTTTTCATTGTTTTTTTCTCTCCACAGAATGAAAGCAGTAAGCAAAAGCAAGGAGTCTGTGCTCGGGGAGAATGAAAGAAATCTTGTGAAGTACCAGCCATCTAGCCAGATCGAAGAATACCCTCTAGACCTCACACTTGAAGATCTTGTCCTTATGCCAATGGATATGAACCTTGAATGTCACAGCCCACCACCAGATTATAACTCAGTCATTCATTATTCAGCTCCTCCAGTGTAGCGAATGGGGCAATCCAGTTATTGCTGGATCAACTAACAGCTTCTTTTCTAATACAGCCAAATGTAAAAGACACTTTACAGACCTATGACTGCCTAAGTATTTAGAAATGGATGCCAGGTATTTGCCTATTTGGTGTGACTGAAAGAAAAGTACAAACATTAGCTGGTATTTTTTTTTTTTTAACAGCTTATTTCACAGAGATATTAGCACCAAAATGGACATATGTTAATTTATAAAAGCACAATATTTAAGACTGAATGCTGTTACTAACATGAAGATTTATTTCGTGTCTATTTGGAATTTTATATATTTACGCTTTAATACAGCTTTTTGTTATATTGTTATAGTTCATATGTGTATCAAAGCTGAAGAAGTGAACAAAATATTCTTTATCAGTACACCAAATACAAACTACTATGGTAGATTTACAGGGTAAATCAGTGACAGTAATATACGCATTTACCACTGGATATGGACCTGTGAATTTAATGAATTCAAAAGATCTTTTTTTTACCAAAGATTTTTATTTTTGTGTTTCCATGATAGAAATGGCAGAAAAAAGTAAGGTGAAATTATGTTTATAGGTGAAAGTTGTCTGAGCCAAAATCATTTTGTCACATACTGCTGTATTTCTGTGACATAATGAATGTTATAGCATTCCTAAGGATTTATGTGGATTCTAGATTCTAGATATGCCATATGCAGTGCTGGTATCCCAAATCCCAAGCTGGCATATGTAAGTGTTGAAACATCCCACCTTGCATGTAGGACATAACCTGGTTGCTCAGTCCAGTCGATAGACAATTACCTTTAGTTTAGCTACAGTGGCCAGAGTAAAATGACTCACGGGTAGTCATACAAAATGCTTGGGTTGCACTGCATAGTCAGTTCTACTCTGCCTTAACAGTGTTAGTTGCCAACATAGAATTTGTTCAGTGCATGTCTGAAATGAAACCTTTTGCACCCATTAGGATACAATATTACTGCTTTTAGTTTTGCCATTTAATATAATGCTCCAATTGTTATGCATAATGGTTTTGCTTATTTTTCTCTAAGCAAAGTTAGCCAAAATCGATTAATACGTTTCATAGAGGGAAGTATTTATTATGGTCACTTACACATTTTCCTGCCAAGCAATTAAAAACTGTTCCACAATTTTGATGAAGCTGCAATACTCAGTGGAGCACAAGTCTATACGATTGTACTGTATGTACAATTATACATGGCTCTGTGTCTGATCACCTGCTAGTACTTCTAATCTGTGTGATACCAGATTTGTATATGGAAAACTAAACACAAATTCTAACCAAAACAATAAATGGTGGATTCCCTCAAGACTAAATAAACCAACAAGCACAAAAAGGCAGAGGGTATATTCTGTGATCACAGACATACACTGAATGTAGTAAAAATGTTATATTGTGATAAAGGCTATAAAGCTGAGCACAGTAATCTTTTTTTATTTTTTTTATTCCTGAGAGTTTATTGAATAGAGACTAACAAAGTTATAATTATGATATGCAGGGAGCAGTAATCTATATAAAAAAAAAAAAATGTTTTCTGTTACTGTAGCGAAATTAGCTAAAACACTATACAGCACTTTGTACTGTAAGTATTGCCCTTTTCGCTGCCTTAAAGTTTGTTTCCACTTTTGTGTTTCCATTTATATGGCATACCTAAAAATAATTTCCTCAAAATATTTTTTAACGTTCTATTTTTTTTTTTTTTTTAAAGCAGGCCTCAGGCAGATTGCACCTTACCTTTAAAGTGGTTGTTAACCCACTTCTGCTAAATCCTCCCATCCTCTCTGTACCATTATAATTAGTTTCCCTGTGCCCCAGTTATGTAAAAAATCTGCCAGATTTTACTTATATGAGCGTGGCTCCTAATGCTCAGCTGACTGTCAGCTCTCTTTTCTCTCTCTGGCTCACAGCTCTAGTGGGCGGGGCAAAACCCTCCCACTAATGTCAGCCAGGGAGGAGGGGAAGAGAGAAGAGAGAGCGCGGGAGCCACGCTCATATAGGTACAATCCAATAGATTTTTTGCATAACATAGGGGCACTTATTATGGTACAGAGAGGATTACAGGATTTAGTAGCATATGAGAGCAGCAGGAGCAGGGGGGCCAGACACTGGTACGAGCAGACAGACAGGAAGGGGAGGGGGAGGAGGACAGAGGAGACACAGACATAGGAGAGCAGGGCTGCGGATGATGGAGGCACGTACTCTGATCACAGCTCAGCAGCCCTGATATATTGTGGTCAGCGTACAGGGGGAGGGTATAGCCAGGCAGGATCAGCCAGGTTTTTTATGTGTTACAGGGGGGAAAATGACACAGCACAAGCATTGTGCAGTATAAAATGCTTTAAGCGAACAGGATCTGTTTTTTTGGGGGGAGGGGGGTTAACAAACGCTTTCAACTATTTTAAAAGAAAGGAAACTCAGTCTGTCCCCACAAACAAGGAGAGACATTCGCATTTACCTCTTATTACATGGAATGTGCAGCTTCTAAATTTCTAACCTTCAAAACTAGTTCACAACACAAAATTAGATCTGCTAGCACTGTACAGACAAGGCTAATTATGGTAAACAATAACTCCCCAGCCCTGTGTGTATAGCAGAGGAATACTTTTTGCCCCTTTCACACTGGGGTGGGAGCGGCGTTGGCGGCGCTTTACCGTCAATTTCGCAGCGCTATTCAGCTGCTAGCGGGGCAGTTTTAACCCCCGCTAGGGGCGAGAAAGGGTTAAAAACAACCGCAAAGCGCCTCTGCAGAGGCATTTTGTTAATGCTATGTGAATGTAAGCATGTAACAAATGTAAAGTTTTTGTTATCCCAATTGGGTTTCAAAAGTGGAAATATACTGTAAAGAATAAGCCTGACTACACACACTTTATAGGACTAGTTTTTATAGCAGTTCACACATAATTAAAAAAAAAATCTGTCTCCCAATAGTAGATCTCCTTATTACAGGCATCTTTAGCATTTAGTAAATCATACTGAAAATGATCCTACCTTCAAGTGATTGTAAACCTAACTTTGTTTTTAAACAAACAAGTTATACTTACCTGCTCTGTGCATGTATTTACACAGAGCAGCCCCGATTCCTCCTCTTCTGGAGCCCGCAGCCACCACTTCTGGCTCCTCCCCTTATTGGAGTGCCACCATAGAAAAACGCTTTTTATTGTGTCATACCTGCAGGCTCGATCCTGAGCCATGCTGTCTGCATTTATTGACAGTAAGGCTCCCCCACTCCTGTGTCACATGATTTAATCAACAGCAGCAGCAGTCAATGGCTTTCTGTCCTGTGAGGAGGAAGAGGAACAAGAGAGCTGCTGAACCAAGATCAGGCTCAGGTAAGTATAAGGGGGGGCTGGGGGGGGGGGTCAAGCTGTACATAGAGGGCTTTTTACCTTAATGCATAGAATGCGTTAGGGTAAAAAAACTTCAACCACTTTAAGTACACCCTTTTGAAGTATCCAGCACTGTTGAAGTTGGGTAACCAGTGTCAGTGTAGCAATAAAGAATGAATAGTGTATGTTACTGGAGAAGTTTTTGAAAAACAGAAATCATGGTTTATTGAATACTGTCCAAAGCACTCAGGCACCCTGATGTTCTTGGGTGTTTCTCTTTAAATTTATTTTGTAGAATCATACTGGATAAAGCAATATACTGTATGAAGTATTATAAGCAGTTTTGTATATTACTAATATTCTTTGGTCTGTTTTAAATTAAATTATTATACCCCCTCCAATGATGTAAAAAGTTTATATAGCATATTGTTTCCGTTACGTTACAGCATATTCTGTATTATTATTCTGAAGACAATATGGCTGGCTTATCCTCCCAAGAGTAGGCGTTCTCTTTTTTTTCCTATAATTTCCATTGTAGTTAAGTCAGGGTAGTTGAGTTAGTGAAGGAACAAACAATATTTACTAAATTCACTTCACTTACTGAGTAAAAATAAAGCTTTGTTCACATCAATTAACCAATCCTGTGCAAGGCAAAGTCTTGGGCCTTTTTCTTGCATGTGATTGGATATACAGAGTGAAAACATCTTCACTTTATTCACTTTTTGAATATTGGCTTTTTTTTTAGCAACTCGATTCCTATGCCTAAACATACATGATATTTCCGATAAAAGATATAAAAAGCTGCCTTATAAGGACAGAGCGTAGCAGAAAAAGAAATCAAAGGGCATTACCGATGATGTGCTTAAGTTTTATATATTCTGACCACTGTAAAGTTTTATATCGTATTTTGAAATGTCAAACTTGTTTTCAAATGTCGAATTTACTTTGTCTCATTGTTCAACAACTCAGAGCGTTTGGGGGTAGATGAATTAAGGAAAAATTCTGGGCACTGAATCAGAATGTATGATCTTAGTCGTAGATTATTGTTTATACAGTATAAATCCCTTCTCAAATACTTCATCCATTCCATTTGCTTCTTGCACTTTATCTGACTACACACAACCTTTGCCATGTTCTGATATACTGTGTAAACAAAAACTTTTCTTATTAAATGTATTTTTATATGATTCAATCCTACTTTTTTCCATGAAGTTAGAGAGATGTAGAATAGTTCTTCATAGAGCACCTGCTCTTATCCCCTCTTCTCAACACCACCTACTCAACTTTACTTTGTTTCCTTGCCGTTCCATTCAGCTTCAAAGAAAGCCCCTGATACTTCTGGGCATGGAGAAACATTTGGCTCACTCCATGTCACAGCACTGTGCCTATCACCAAGCACTAATGCTGGCACATGGATGGCGCCTTTGGCTCTGTGTAAGCTAAGATTTGAAAAACTTGTAGCTTACACAGCTTCTCTTACTCACAGAGTCGAACGAAGTGAAGTAAGCAGAGTATGTAGTTCTGGGAAGAAGTGAAAAATCGTGCATCAGTTACTTTACCCTTGATGGGCAAATGACAGGTTAATTTTTAACTGAAAATCTATTGCTATATTAGTAAAGAAAAAGTGCTTATCTTATATTTGATGGGCATAGGAAATATCCTCTATGGTGCCAAAGATGCAACTTATGCTTTATAATAAG
The DNA here is from genome assembly GCF_905171775.1 of Rana temporaria. Classification (NCBI taxonomy): domain Eukaryota; kingdom Metazoa; phylum Chordata; class Amphibia; order Anura; family Ranidae; genus Rana; species Rana temporaria. The sequence goes on from NC_053497.1 coordinate 99,930,441, forward strand.
TATATCTGTTCCACCAATATTTCAGGTGAAACTAAATTGGATTTTCCTTGCCCTTGACCAAGCCATTCCATTGTAGGACCTCTTCATTAATACGATAGGACAGCTTTATATTTATGATTTCTAATTGGTGAACTGGATAATGCTTTTCATCACATGAGATCGCATTGTATTTCACACTTCTAATCCTATCTGACATGTTTGATGTTGTAAAGCAAGGCAACAAAATAATCAAGGACCAAGGGTGATACACCTTTTATAAGAGATCTTCAACTCTCCTAGGCTAATCTTTTTCTCCCATGGGTCTCTGTACCATAAGGGTTTTTTAGCTAACCAGTAGATAAGCTATCTTAATTTAGTCATTGCTGTATATACCACAGTCATTTTAGAATTTTTTAAACAAGAATAAGGACATTTCACTTTTCCCTAATTTAAAGGAGCTGCAATCTTGTTTTTGGTCAAGGACTCAATCTACCAAAGCGAAAGGGGTCAGCAAATCAGACAAGAAATTAACATTTTCATAAGTGTTAGCTGCCATATCTATCTCATGACAGACAAACAAAAGGGAACAGTACAGTATTAATAGTATTTTAAAAAAAATGGTTTCACTGCTCTTGTGATTCAGGATTGTCTGGAAGATGTTGTTTTTTGAAGTGAAACAAATGCCTTGCTGAATTTTGCTTTATAATGCTACTTTAGCCACATTGTATTTAGATAACAAGCCACTCCGGAGATAGCTTGGAAAGAATGCTTACTATGTCACAGTTCAGGAAGGTTTTTTACATATTGTGCTACATAATTTCTCAGGGAATTCAAAAAGGGAAAGTTTATTTACTAAAGTTTAAGAGAAACGTTCATCACAAGAGCATTTTTTATACTCATATATACAATATAAAACATGATGATAGCAGCTATATATATAATTCTCAGTCCTAAGACAAAATATTAGATGAGAACAGTAAGTCCAGGACTACACAGGTATTGAAGATTCTGTTTCAACCTTTCCCGTCAGAGCATTATGTCATGCAATAAGGTGTATTGCCTTACAGCAGCCAATGCATTCAAATGAATTGCCAGTGCACTACAAAGAACCTGAAAATGCATCTGCACTATTTTCCCAAGCAGCGCACCACAATGCATGTCAGTACATTACTGGAACTGTGGCGTTCTTAATGCCAGGGCATCAGAGATGCGTTCCTTTATGGCACTGCAACGCACTAATGCATACACAATGCACTACCATGCTTTGCAGTAACATGCATGTTAATACAATACATACGTGTGACGTCAGCATTGATCCAGTTGCTACTAGGAGATGTAAAAGCATATTGACAGTCATTCAATTAGCAGAACAACAATATCAGTGTGTTACAAGTAAATCTGCAGACAAGAAGTAGTTCAGTCTCTTAGAAACAGAGATGTATTTCCATGTATGTAGAAAAAGTGGTAATATGTGTTCTTAAAGTAAAACTATGAGAGTAAAAATATGGGAGCTTCCATTACTTAATGGTTTTTAAAATGTGTAGATTTTGGGGCTGTTATTGTTATGCTGGTGTCATTACCTAGCAAGCCATTTACTTCAAACAAGCATGCACCTAGTAAAGTCTGAACTCCCATCCTTCATGCTAGTTCCAGCTCAGTTACTTGCTAGGTACTGGAGATTATAGCAGGAGGACAGTCTTGCAGCTTTTACCTTTAGGAGGAACCTGTACTAAGAAAAATTTCATAACCATTTAAGTCAACCAAATGGGGTCCTTAAAAAATAGAACACAATACAATAACATAGATATTAGGACTTTCCTCCAATTTTCTGACTCTATACTGAGGGTAAATTTCTCATGTTAATGCACACTATTGAGCAAATTTTCCATCCTTTTGACACAATTTTTTCATTCCATACTATCACAATACCTCACAACATCTTAGTTAAGCAATTAAAAAAAAAACACAAACAACTTGTTAATACCCTGTCCAAATCATCTTTTAGTCTAGAATAGTCCTAGGAAGAAAACATCAGTTTCCCCAGTTAGGATCTCTGTCCATTATTTAGGGCTTGATTACATGTCTTAGCTTTATGATAATAAAGCAGAATTCCATCTAAATAGTTGATGCTGTTTGGGGTGGAGTGAGCTGAAAGGTGAAGTAGTGCTATGTCTTCACAGTTGTTTGTAATGCCGTTGATAGACCACACCCTGTCCTCATTCCCGCTGTGACAACTGTGAGTTGAACTTCCTGTTCCCCACTAGGAGATTGATTACATTGAAATATCATCAACCTGCTACCTGATTCTCTATAGGAATATATGAAAAAATGTGCTCTGAAGAGAGGAACCAGAAAGTCTGTCTTACCGCTGAACCTCTGCTATCATGGTGGGATTGGGGTGGGGATTTCCCTCCTGGGGAACAAACAGTGTTAATACTAAACAGGGAAAAAGATCCTGCTTTATTATGCCCCAAACTAAAAGCAGCGATTTGGTCAACATTTCAGCTGTACGATAAAACTACCTTATTAACCATAAAGACATTGTATATTGATATTCGGCTTAATATTTACAGATGTATAATGTTCCTTTTCTTAAAGTGTTTATGCTGTAAGCTTATTACAATGTGTTGTGTGTCATTTTATAATAACGGTTATAGCCATTTGTTTTTCTAAGTAATCAATGAAACACTACTTTCCACTGAATATTTTTTTTTTCAGTGAAAAAATAAATTAACATGTATACATGGCATATATTATTTGTACATCTATATAAAAAAATAAAAACAAAACAAGGACAATATATGAATTATTGTGGACTGGATGCGAGTCTGTTGTGATGGTGGCTTGATACTGGTTTTTCCACAAGCTCTAGGAGTTAGGAATGTATGCACTGAAATATTGTAAACTTTCATATGTAGTCTTGAAATGTATTTTATGTATTAACCTAAACAAATTTAAGAAAATAAATTTATATATTTATACAAACTTAACTGTCCTTAGATTTGTTTGTTTTTTTTGCCACGATTATCCTTAATATAATAACCAATATAATATTTTTTTTCTCCTTGTCCTTTTTCATGCATCTTGCCTATTCAGTGGCCACGAAATGCCCACAAGAATTTGCCTAGTTACACTGTAATATTCAGTAACGCATAATGCACCTTACTGTAATTTCTTGTCATGTACAGTGCAGGTCATAGCATCCTGGGGTTAAAAGCTGATAATGCAGTGAAATCAGAAGACTTTTTATGCATAGCCTGTCCACACTACTGCTGAATTCAAAGACATTTTATGCACAAAATCACAGCAGAATGTCAATAAACAAAAACAGAATACAAGAGTTTGAAGAAACCTGGCATGCCAAGGTGGAGGTTGACTTTAAAGGACACAGGTTTCATGATTTTTTTCTACATGAGAAACTACCTTCAAAAGTAATGACTGATTTGGATGGATTCTAATGATGAATCTATACAAGCTAAAGATCAGCGACGTATCTAGTGTATTTGACAACTAGAAGGGAAACATTTTTAACAGCCCACTCATCTGTAAAGATTGTACCCTACATTGTAGGTTAGTGGAGAAGTGGCCTTTACACTAGTGGTCAGTGAAAAAAGTGCCCCCTCACATTGCTGGTCAGTGAAAAAGTGGTTACGGTAGTGCTCCTTACAATGTTGGTCAATCTGAAAAAAAAAATGCCTCTTGTATTGGTGGTTAGTGGGAAGAAAAATATCCCTTACATTGTCATTCAGTGGATGGAAGAATACCCCTTTACATTGAGGGTCAATGGGTGAAAATGCCCTTTACATTGATGGTCCATGGGATGAAGAATGCCCCTCACATTGATGGCCAATGAAATAAAGACTGCCCCTTACACTAATGACCAATGGAATGAAGAATGTCCCTTACGTTGGTGGTCAGTGACAGTAATGCCGCGTACACGCGATCAGTTCGTCTGATGAAAACGGTCTGATGGACCGTTTTCATCAGACGAACCGATCATGTGTGGGCCCCATCGGTTTTTTATCCATCAGTCAAAAAACTAGGAACTTGTTTTAAAATTATCTGATGGATAAAAAAAATAATAGAAAAAAACAATCGTCTGTGGGTACGTCCATCGGTTAAAAATCCATGCATGCTCAGAATCAAGTCGATGCATGCTCGGAAGTATTGAACTTCATTTTTCTTAGCACGTCGTTGTGTTTTATGTCTCACTGCGTTCTGACGCGATCGGTTTTTTAACCGATGGTGTGTAGGCACGACTGATCATCAGTCAGCTTCATCAGATAACTGATGAAAAAATCCATCAGACCGTTTTCATCAGATGAACTGATCGTGATCGTGATTGTCCCTTATATCAGTGGTCCATCAGAGGAATAATTCTCACTTAAATTGGTGGTCATTGGGAAAAATGTTCCTTACATTGGTGGTCTGTGGTAGGAAGAATAGCTCTTACATTGGTGGTCAATGGGAGGATCGATACTTCTTACTTTCATCAGTGAGCAAGAAATGGGAATGAAATGGGAATGAATATAGAAATATTTGATCTATCCATAATAAATTACTATGAGACCAGCTTATATATTTAATAAAATATTTTATTTGTTGGTATAAATTGGCCGTAGCTCTTATATTGTTGGTATATTATAATAATATATATTATAACCAACATTTTACTTACAATACCTTTAACATATCAATCTCTATAAATTAGTTCAGCCCTGACAGCTCGAACTAAAAAAACATATACTTTTACAAGAAATATCCCCCTCATAAGAAGGGACTTAACCAACCACACAACATAGAGCTACGACAAAGGGAGGGAGGGCGTGTCTTGATAGATGTCACCGCCGCTCTGCTACTGATTTCAGGCGTCCACTCCTATATATAGGATCTCCAACTTTCAACTGACAAAGGGCTTGTGCTATATATGAGTAACCAATCACTACTACTTTCCAGAAAATCCTTCTTCTTTTTTTTTTTCTTTTTTTTTATGAACTTTAATCCTACCTATATTCTATCTCATTCCCATATTGATGGGAAGCTAATTGTTTCCCCTCCCCCAATCCCTTACATTGATGGTCAAGGATGCATGTCCCTTACATTGAGGGTCACTTTTGCTGAGTAAAAAAGTTATTTGTATTAAGCCACTTCAATGCAGTGTTTACTTTATGCTATTTGTGCAAATTGACACATACATGCTAGTAATTTCCTACTTCCCGTGTGCCAACACAAAAATGTCAGGAAAAAGTAGTAGAAAATATTTCCCAGGGAATTCTGTATACAAACAGTGTTCAGAATCTCTACAGCAGGGGTCTCAAACTGGCGGCCATCCAGCTGTTGTGAAATTATAAGTCCCATGAGGAATCGCAAGGTTGACAGTTGCAAGCAATGACTCCCACAGGCAGAGGCATGATGGGACTTGTAGTTTTGCAACAGCTAAAGGGCTACCAGTTTGAGACCCCTGGTCTACAGTATCCCTATGGTTTCTATGGTTACAAAGCAACATCTGAGTTTTGGAGCAATTTTTAAAAACCATAGCTGGCTGCCAGAATTGCAAACTGACAAAATTATAGACAATATTAACAAAGTGACTACAACTAAAAAAAGCAGGACTCTACTGTAATAAAATGCTTTTTCTTCTAGATCAGTGGTTCCAAACCATAATGAGACCAGGGCCAGGTAATGTCTTGCAAAACATCCCATGCCCCAACAGAAAAAAAAGAAAAAGAAAGAAAAGTTAATTTTCATACATTAAAATTATGGGAATGCCGGTGGGAGAATAGTCCCCCAAATCTTTTGTGTCTGTGAATACTTCAGTATTCAGTGGAAGAAAATCCCTGAAAAATGTAAGGCCTATACACTAGGGTTGTCCCAATACCACTTTTTTAAGACCGAGTACAAGTACCGATACTTTTTTTCAAGTACTCGCCGAAACCGAATACCGATACTTTTTTTTTTAATGTCATGTGTCAGTATTTTTGTTTATTTTACAATTTTAATTTTTCACAATTTTTTGTTGTTTTTTTACAATGCTTTCTTGGGGGGGGGAGTGGGGGTGGATGTGTCAGTGTGTTTTTTATTTTTTACAATTAATTATTTTTATTATTTATAGCCCTGTTGGGGGGCTTTGGTGAGATATCAGGGGTCATAACAGACCCCTGACATCTCACCTTTGAGACAGAGAAAGAGATTAAGGACACAGATTCCCCAGTCCCTTTCTCAGCTGCACTGGAAATGAATGGACAGGAGACAGAGGCTCCTATCCATTCATAAACTGAAGCATCGTAAACACAGTTTACGATGCTCAGTCATATGAATGGACAGATTCAGTGATCACTGACTCTGTTCATTCGGAAAAGGTAGGAGCCGGGTCTAGCGCTCTCCATCCTGACAGAGGGGGCGGGGGAGGACATGGAGGGGGACACAGAGCACGGAGGGGGCAGACAGCAGCACGGAGGGAGACACGGAGCATGGAGAGGGGAGGGGGAGAGCAGAACGGCAGCGGCACGGAGGGGGGAAACGGAGCACGGAGGGGGGAGAGCAGAACGGCAGATGGAGGGGGAGAGCAGAACGGCAGCGGCACAGAGGGAGGACACGGAGCATGGAGGGGGGAGATCAGAATGGAGGACAGCAGCGGCATGGAGGGGGAGAGCAGAACGGCAGCGGCACGGAGGGGGGACACAGGAGCATGGAGGGAGAGATCAGAACGGCAGCGGCACGGAGGGGGGACACAGGTGCATGGAGGGAGAGAGCAGAACGGATGGGGGAACTGGAGGAGGATACAGGGAAAGTCAGGTATCGGTAAAGTATCGGAGCATTTTCCCCGAGTACAAGTACTCGGAGAAATGCTTGGTATCGGTCCCGATTCCGATACTAGTATCGGTATCGGGACAACCCTACTATACACTATATTCAGCAACTTCACAGATGTTTTTATGACTGCTGATTTAGAGATAGTTTATGATGGCAATGCACAGCCTGAACAGTGTTTGTGTTGGAGATAACATTGTTTATACTGTAACTTTAACAACACCACCATGCCCTACAACTCATTCATCCACTCCCTCTGTCTATACTAGGGACTACAGCCCAGCTAGTCAATAAGCAGCCAGCATCAGCAAAACTATCCAATCAGATGCAAAATAATGCGCTGCTCATTTTAGCGGTGCTTTAACGCTGTTTAGCTTTTCGGCTGCTAGCGGGGCGCTTTTAACCCTAAAGTGTTGTGTAAAAAAAAAATAAACTCTCAAGCAATAATTAATTTTATCTAGGAACACGTACTGAGAAATGTGTGCAATATTCTTGCTGTTCTGCTATCTGCCTCTGTTGTATTGATTCAGTGAAATGGACTCATTCTGGAAGCCAACAGTTATTTCAAAAGTTAATCAAAACTATAAGTACAAGTGCTGAGAGATCAATGTGAGCGATACCGCCGAAACAGCAATAACAAGAAATTGACAGCATGAACCTAGAAGCTGCAATCTGATTAGGGCACTTATTTTATGAACTACAGAGAACCCAGACTCAATCTAAAAGGGATCATGAGAACAGAACCATTTTAATCAAAAACAAAGTTGTTCATTTATTTGAAGCTATTTACACGTTACACACTTCAGCAAAAATTTACATAGTAATTATTTCTTCATATTTGACAATTAACTTCTGCCTCTATGAGTTCATAAAAAAAGTAGGAATTTAAAGTAATGCATTTTACCGCAATAACTAGTACTGTGGTACCATAGGCTGATTAACCCACATTCAAAGGTCATTGAAGCTTAGATGCCCAGACCAAATTTAGCAGCATGAGTAGGAGTCAGTTAACTCATTTATTATTAAAGAAACAATTTAGAAAGAAGCTCCACTATACTTGCTAAAACATTGTACTGTAAAATGTATACTGCATGACTACAGAGCAAAACATTTATACTCATTGGGGGTTATTTACAAAAGACAAATTCACTTTGCACTACAAGCAGGGCCGTCTTTAACCACTTAAAGACCTCAGGTGTTTTTCAGATTTGGTGTTTGCAAGACTAAAACATTTTTTTCTGCTAGAAAATTACTTAAAACCCCCAAACATTATATATTTTTTTTTCTAACACCCTAGAGAATAAAATGGCGGTCATTGCAATACTTTTTGTCACACCGTATTTGCGCAGCAGTCTTACAAGCGCACTTTTTTTGGAAAAAATTCACTTTTTTGAATTAAAAAATAAGACAACAATAAATTTGGCCCAATTTTTTTATATATTGTGAAAGATAATGTTACGCCGAGTAAAATGATACCCAACATGTCACGCTTTAAAATTGCGCCCGCTCGTGGCATGGCGTCAAACTTTTACCCTTAAAAATCTAGATAGGCGACGTTTAAAAAATTCTATAAGTTGCATTTTTTGAGCTACAGAGTAGCTCTAGGGCTATAATTATTGCTCTCGCTCTAACGATCGCGGCGATATCTCACTTGTGTGATTTGAACACCGTTTTCATATGCGGGCGCTACTTGCGTATGCGTTCGCTTCTGCGCGCGAGCTCGTCAGGACGGGGCGCTTTAAAATTTTTTTTTTTTTGTTTTCTTATTTAATTTTATTGATTTTATTATTTTTTACACTAAAATATAAAAAAAAAAAAAATGATCACTTTTATTCCTATTACAAGGAATGTAAACATCCCTTGTAATAGAAAAAAGCATGACAGGTCCTCTTAAATATGAGATCTGGGGTCAAAAAGACCTCAGATCTCATATTTAGGCTTAAATGCAAAAAAAAAAAAAAAAAAAGGAAAATTTGTCATTTAAAAAAATGACAGAAAAAAAATTGTCTCTTTAAGAGGCTGGGCGGGACTGACGTTTTGACGTCACTTCCGCCCAGCAGAGCTATGAGGACGGGTGGGGGCCATCTTGCCCTCACTCAAGTCCTCACTCTCCAGGCGGCAACATCGGATCTCCTCCGCCGCTACCGACGGCTCCGGTAAGCGGCGGAGGGCGCGGAAAAGCGGCGGGAGGGGGGGGGGCCCCTCTCCCGCCACCGATAACGGCGATCTCGCGGCGAATCCGCCGCGGAGACCGCCGTTATCGTTTACACGGCCGCCAGCTGAAAACATGGATATCTCAGTTGTGGCAGCAGCTGCTGCCGTTACTGAGATATCCATGTTTAAAAAGAGGACGTACATATACAGTGGGGGGTCCGTAAGTGGTTAATGTTGATTGGACCCTGGGCAAAAAAAACCTTGCGCCCCCCCCCCCCCATGCAATTTTGCTCTCCATCTGCTCTGAGACATAGAATAAATATCAGCTAGACTTAAAATCAGTTCACTGTATCAGACCAGGCAGTGATTGAAATTGGTTGCCAGAGGTTACAGCATATTACCACTTACTGACTGGTTGCTAGAGGTTTCAGCACACATTACGGCACACTGATTAGTTGCTAGAGGTTACAGCACATGATTTCTTCTTGTTGATTGGTTGCTAGAGATTACTGTACTCGTGCACACGATAGGTCTGAAGGACCGTTTTCATCGGTCAAAACCAATCGTGTGTGGGCCCCATAGGTTATTTAACCTTCGGTTAAAAAAATGACAACTTGCTTTAAAATTTAACCGATGGATTGCTAACCGATAGGTCAAAAACGATCGTTAGTAGGCACAACCATCGGTTAAAAATCCACGCATGCTCAGAATCAAGTCGACGCATGCTTGGAAGCATTGAACTTCGTTTTTTTTAGCACGTGGTTGTGTTTTACGTCACCGCGTTCTGATATGATCATTTTTTTAACCGATGGTGTGTAGGCGCGACGGACCATCAGTCAGCTTCATCGGTTAACCGATGACAACGGTCCTTCAGACCGTTGTCCTCTGGTTAACCTATCGTGTGTACGAGGCTTTATACTGCTCACTGATTGGTTGATAGAGGTTACAGCACATTATCTCTTCACTGCAGAGGGGCATGATATACATATGAATGCCGCCTTTTTTTACATTTGAATGCCACCGGGCCTCAGCTATTTACATATGAAACACAGCTATTTACATATGAATGCTCCCATTATTTACATATGAATGACAGTTATTTACATGTAAACAAGGGGGGCCGGAGGTGAGTCATCTGTACACAACAATAGAGCAGAGCTGGGCAGCATTGGTAGCACCACTTCACACTGAGATATCAGGACACAGCACAGGACTAAAACTTTAAGGGACAAGGGAATTTAAACTGGGATAGTTTTCAAGTATAGGGCAGCTGCTTTGGGCCCCACAACAATGACAGTGCCCAGGGCAGCTTCCCCTTTTGCCTTGCCTTAAAGACGGCCCTGACTACAAACTGAGTGCAAACTACAAGCGCAAAGTGCACTTGAAAGTGCACTGAGGGGGACATGCAAGGAAAATAAAAAACAGCATTGTAGCTTGCACAGGATTGGATGATAAAATCAGCAGAGCTTCCCCTCCTTTCAGATCTTCCCCTCAGATTTACAGCGACTGCACTTCCAAGTGTACTTTTAGTGCAATTTCAAGTGCACTTTGCACTTGTAGTTTGCACTTGTAGTGCAAAGTGGATTTTCTTTTAATAAATAACCCCCATTATATCTACTGTGTGTATTTTTATTTTTTTTTAAGAATTACATTTCTATAAAACCAAGCTGATTCGGAGAATGACAAGAATAAGTTATTAAAATTCTCAAGGTCACCATTATTTTAACTCCCTCGCTACACATGGGAAGGACCCAAATTGTCAAAAAAGAGTAGAGTGGAGTTGTCTCTGGTAAGTATTCAGGTATTAAAGTCACAAAGAATAAAAGCCTGGTTACAACTCTCAAACTGTATGTCTAAGCTTAAAAAAAAAAAAGAAAAAGAAACTGAAAAGCATGCCAAAGTTCATGGTCTACATACAAATGTTCAATTATTTTATCCACATCTAAATAGAACCAACATAGATAAAGACTGAAAAGACTAAAAAGTTTTGGCCAAGAATTATGTTAAAATAAACAAATAATAGTTTATTTTAACATAAATCTTGGCCAAGACTTGTTTGTCTTTCTAGGCTTTATTATGTTGGTTCTACTTAGATGTGAAAAAATAATTGTACTTTTGTACGTAGAGCATGAACTTTTGCGTGCTCCTCAGTTTTTGTTATTTTCTTTCAAGCTTAGATATATTAGGTGGAGTTTGAGAGTCACAACCAGGCTTTTATTCTTTGTGCGTTTTGATTTGGAGAATGGTTTAAAATAAAGCCAATCCTATCACATGGACACAAGAGCTGGGTCTAGAACATCGAATGCATTTAGTATCTGGACATTTACTACCACATCCAAAAATGAGATAGACCCATATTATTTCATGCATCAAAGAACTAGTGCCCATATAACCATATGCACACAGGTACTGGGCACCTTGGGCCTGATTCCCAAAAGAGATACGCAGACTTAACTCCAGTTTTCTAAATTTACACGGCGCGTATATTTGCGCACGATCTTCAAAACGGGTTAAGCAAAGATTTCCGTATTTTCAGCCGTACTTAAATTAGTTACACCAGCGCATCCCCGGGCGCAAATTACGCTAGTCTCGCCGCTGTTTTTGATAGGCAAAGATGCAAATGAGGGAGTTAGGGCGATTCTCAAAATTAAGTGTGTGCGCCGTATTTTCCGCCCTGTGCGCACCTGTTAGTTTTCCTGACTAAATTTCCACATTATAAAACCAGCCCTAATTTTACACATGCCGTGGAAGGGTTTGCTGTAGGTAGTGACTAGAGCTTAGAGCTATAGTTGAGAAGGGTCTTTTTGGAAAAATGCCAGGGCCAGCTATGATTCTGACGGCACTTGCTGCCTTACCGGCACAAAGGAGGAGGAGGGCACAGAGGAGGAGGATGAGGGCACAGGCGAGAGTTTATCGTCCACGGCGTGATCTTTTGCAAATGCCAGATTATGAGGTGTATGGCAACTACAGGTTCGATAGGGAAGCCATCCTGGAGATCACCCAACTTCTTCATGAGTAGTGTTGAGCAGAATATGCCATATTCGATTTCGCGATATATCTCGAATATATATTCGAATATTCGAGATATATTCGCTAAATTCGAATATTCGTGATATTTTATCGAAATTAAATGATTGCGATTTTTCGCTATTGCGAATGCGAAAATAATTGCGATTTTTTTATAACTGCGGTAGGAGCGCTCTGATTGGCTCAGAATATTCGTGATATTTTATCGAAATATCGCAACATGCGAATGCGATATTTATTGCGCAATTTCGAGAAATGCTGGAGGAGCGCTCTGATTGGCTCAGAATATTCGTGATATTTTATCGAAATATCGCAACATGCGAATGCGATATTTATTGCGCAATTTCGAGAAATGCTGGAGGAGCGCTCTGATTGGCTCAGAATATTCGTGATATTTTATCGAAATATCGCAACATGCGAATGCGATATTTACTGCGCAATTTCGACAAATGCTGTAGGAGCACTCTGATTGGCTCAGAATATTCGTGATATTTTACAATACAAAATAATTGCGAATATTCGGCAAATGCTGTAGGAGCACTCTGATTGGCTCAGAATATTCGTGATATTTTATCGAAATTTCGCAAAATGCGAATGCGATATTTATTGCGGAATTTCGACAAATGCTGTAGGAGCACTCTGATTGGCTCAGAATATTAGTGATATTTTATCGAAATTTCGCAATATTGCGATTGCGAAATTGATTGCGGAATTTCGCCAACTGTTTTAGGAGCGCTCTGATTGGCTCATTCTGAAATCGAATATTCGAGATATTTTATCGAAATTTCACAAATTGCGAATGAGAAATTGATTGCAGAATTTCAAGAACTGCTGTAGGAGCACTCTGAAATCGAATATTTGTGTTATTTTAGCGAAAAAACAATATTGCGATTGCGAAATTCTCGATCGCGCATGCGCATTCGCGCGAACAACACGCGACCAACACGCGATCACTTCCTGGAGATCCTTGCCAGTTTACTTTCGCATAGCAATTTTGTGCTGCCCAGCTTGGAAGTGAAAATGGTCGGGAGCAATTTTACACTCAGTGAGGAAAAGATGCTGATTAGTGTAAGTATTTTCACCACTGTTATTCCATTATCTTTAACTGCATTTTAACTAGTTTAAAAGTTAGTATATAAGATCAGATATTAGTATTTCCCAAACAATTTGTCTCCTGCTGTTACACAACTACAACTCCCAGCATGCCTGGACAGCTGCAGACACCCTGGTTGGTAAATGTGTATTTAGGCACTTTTCTTGCTATTTAGCATAATGAATTTAACATGTTGTGGACATAGGACGTATGTGAACGTCCTGACTTCAGGGTCCTTAACCTTTACCACCGGGCTAATTTTTCAGATTCGGTGTTTACAAGACTAAAACAGTTTTTTTTGCTAGAAAATTACTTAAAACCCCCAAACATTATATATTTTTTTTTCTAACACCCTAGAGAATAAAATGGTAGTCATTGCAATACTTTTTGTCACACCGTATTTGCGCAGCGGTCTTACAAGCGCACTTTTTTTGGAAAAAAATCACTTTTTTGAATTAGAAAATAAGACAACAATATATTTTGCCCAATTTTTTTATATATTGTGAAAGATAATGTTACGCCGAGTAAAATGATAGCCAACATGTCACGCTTAATAATGCGAGAATGCTCCCAATTGTTGAATACCATAGATTTCGTCATATATCCATAAGGCTTTAAACAAAAGTATTATAATATACTTTGTTCTTCATCTTGCAGAAGTTTCTGGAAACAGGTTATGATAATCTGCGGAGACAAGCCGAAAAAAAGGCCGTGGTCTGCTCCATAATTGCGGAATTACGCGACCAACACGGCGGCCCACCTGATTGCATGACGATCGTCAAAAAATGGTCAGACCTGAAGAGGCGCCATATGGACCGGGTCATGCGTATCCGTGAGAAATATCATCCAGGTAAGTTATTGGTCACAGTTATGTTTTTTTTTCTAAAGTGTATTTTGTGCGTGTACTCGAGAGAGGAGCCGGACTGCAGGAGTTGGGAGTAGGCAGGCCTCCCCCAGAGGCAATCTGCCAATTTTCTCCATGCCCCGGGTGGCAATGGCAGGTGTGAGGGGGTCCTCCTAACACAGCCCGTCCTACCTGCTCCGCTTTGAAGCCCAACGGGGCAGAGGGACTCCCTATAAGGGAGTGAGAGGATTTGCCCGCTCAACCAGCCCCGTTAGTCCTTCGCCTCTCTTTTTAGAGACCGCGTGGTCAGAGTGCGTGCATGTTAACCCAATTTCGAGTGCGTGTGTAGGTGTGGTGGTTTTTGTAGGAGGGGGGTGGGCGTACTAAGCGCAGGCTTACCTCGCATAGCACACCCACCGGGGGCCGGGCTGAGACCACCAAACTCAATTCACATGTAGCCGAGAGCGGGATCCCAACCCCTAGCTGCAGAGGTGAATGGCTTGTCAGCGCAGTGGCAATCGCGTTGAGCCACCGCAGCTCCTTTGGTGACAGTTATGTAAGGTCATATGTAATTAATGTTAAGGCAGATGTTGTTAACCCAGACGCCATGTTGTGGTAACATATATCACCATTCACCACCAGCCAAGGTATTCATAGTACTGTTGAAAAAAGACATGGGACAGCAGACAGGAACACAGAAGTTATGTGGGAACATACATTTCCCATTGCTTTGCATGGGACTTTAAACAAAAACCACGACCATCACAAAAGGGGGTAGTTAAGGGATAAATTAACGATCCTATACTTTAAGTGGACGTATAAGTAACATGTGACCAAGTGTTATCGAAATATCTACAGCTGTTATGAAGTAACATGTATTTCCCATAGAGTTGAATGGGACTTTAAAGAAAAACCCCGTCCATGGCAAATGGGGGTGGGTAAGGCTTAAATCACCTATCCTATGTTTGTGGCTGACATATAAGTAACCTGTGTGCCAAGTTTCATGTAAATATCTTTAGCCGTTTGGACGTGATGCTGGTACAGACATACATACATACATACATACATACACAGACACGTTGAGTTTTATATCTATAGATTCACACTCAATTCCTGTGTTAGGCGTGGGGTTTTCATACTAATCCCGTGTGCTCCATCAGGCCCTTTTTTTAACATGAGATCGTCTGAACAAAACAAAGGAGACAAAAACAGCTCATTTTACCATGGTGGCAGCCCAGCTCACGCTCAGTCCCATGTAGTGCCCACAAGACCCTTTAATATAACATTGTCCCATTGGTTAACTGTCTATATAAATTAATTTGTATTCATATACAATACAGCAGAGTACACAGAATTTGCATACGTCATTAGAAAACATTTTTATAATATATGAACATTGTGTTATTATAGGAGCTCCTCTACCAACTGTGCGCCCCAAGCGCAAAAGTCGACAGGCCGCTGAGGAGGAGGATGAAGAGGAGGATGCGGCAGAGGAGGATGAGCAGCCAGGACCATCCGACTCGCCACCCACAGCTCCTGTTGAGGAGCTTCCCTCCCCCCAACAAACTACTGGTGATGACGACATCACGGCTGCTGGAGAGGTCGAGGTGCAGGATGACCCCGTTGTCATGAGCCTCGGTCACGAAGGTAAATATGTGCACAAAGATTAATAACATTTCAACAATAAAATGTAGATATAAAAATGGACAACATATAAAGCGCACCTGTCAGATTGTAGAACCATAATATGGTATTGATGCTAGAAGTATACAGGTAGTGCATAATTATTAGGCAAGTTGTATTTTTGAGGATTCATTTTATTATTGAACAACAACCATGTTCTCAATGAACCCCAAAAACTCATTAATATCAAAGCTGAATATTTTTGGAAGTAGTTTTTAGTTTGTTTTTAGTGTTAGCTATTTTAGGGGGATATCTGTGTGTGCAGGTGACTACTATTACTGTGCAGAATTATTAGGCAACTTAACCAAAAAAAAAATATATACCCATTTCAATTATTTATTTTTAACAGTGAAACCAATATAACATCTCAACATTCACAAATATACATTTCTGACATTCAAAAACAAAACAAAAACAAATCAGTGACCAATATAGCCACCTTTCTTTGCAAGGACACTCAAAAGCCTGACATCCATGGATTCTGTCAGTGTTTTGATCTGTTCACCATCAACATTGCGTGCAGCAGCAACCGCAGCCTCCCAGACACTGTTCAGAGAGGTGTACTGTTTTCCCTCCTTGTAAATCTCACATTTGATGATGGACCACAGGTTCTCAATGGGTTTCAGATCAGGTGAACAAGGAGGCCATGTCATTAGTTTTTCTTCTTTTATACCCTTTCTTGCCAGCCACGCTGTGGAGTACTTGGACGCGTGTGATGGAGCATTGTCCTGCATGAAAATCATGTTTTTTTTGAAGGATGCAGACTTCTTCCTGTACCACTGCTTGAAGAAGGTGTCTTCCAGAAACTGGCAGTAGGACTGGGAGTTGAGCTTGACTCCATCCTCAACCCGAAAAGGCCCCACAAGCTCATCTTTGATGATACCAGCCCAAACCAGTACTCCACCTCCACCTTGCTGGCGTCTGAGTCGGACTGGAGCTCTCTGCCCTTTACCAATCCAGCCACGGGCCCATCCATCTGGTCGATCAAGACTCACTCTCATTTCAGCAGTCCATAAAACCTTAGAAAAATCAATCTTGAGATATTTCTAGGCCCAGTCTTGACGTTTCAGCTTGCGTGTCTTTTTTCAGTGGTCGTCGTTTTTCAGCCTTTCTTACCTTGGCCATGTCTCTGAGTATTGCACACCTTGTGCTTTTGGGCACTCCAGTGATGTTGCAGCTCTGAAATATAGCCAAACTGGTGGCAAGTGGCATCTTGGCAGCTGCACGCTTGACTTTTCTCAGTTCATGGGCAGTTATTTTGCGCCTTGGTTTTTCCACACGCTTCTTGCGACCCTGTTGACTATTTTGAATGAAACGCTTGATTGTTCGATGATCATGCTTCAGAAGCTTTGCAATTTTAAGAGTGCTGCATCCCTCTGCAAGATATCTCACTATTTTTGACTTTTCAGAGCCTGTCAAGTCCTTCTCTTGACACATTTTGCAAAAGGAAAGGAAGTTGACTAATAATTATGCACACCTGATATAGAGTGTTGATGTCATTAGACCACACACCTTCTCATTACAGAGATGTACATTACCTAATATGCCTAATTGGTAGTAGGCTTTCGAGCCTATACAGCTTGTGAGACAACATGCATAAAGAGGATGATGTGGTCAAAATACTCATTTGCCTAATAATTCTGCACTCCCTGAATGTGCTAGACACATAACAAGTGTATAGACATGATAATGATTGTTTAATAAGCAACAGAAATATTTTATTTATTTGGTAACGGTCTTTGAAATCCAAATGTTTTTTTCTTATATCCTAACAGTTGCAAAAGATATGCTGCTGAAGCAGGCTTTGATCCAGAGAACGAATGCCAAGATCCTCTCCAACCAGAAGAAAATTCGTTATCTGGACCAGCAGAACCAGCAGCTGGAGCAGCAGCAATTAAAAAATTATGCAGAGATAGCAGAGCTTCAGCAGCGCATGCTTAATTACGTTTAATTTTTTTTTTTTTAAATAAAAAATGTTATTTTTTTGAAATGTTTCCTTTCTTTTTGAGATAGATTTTTAGGTTTTTCAACACATCTAACTTAACATCTACCACATCAACATCAACATCAACACATCTAACTTCATAATAAGCAAAAAAAATTGTATACTATTATTTTATGTAACACAAACCTAGGACAAACTAAAGTTCGCGGACACAGACACGACGAACACAAACTAAACTGTTGAAAAATGAACATAACAAAAGCAACAATATATATATATATATATATAGAGAGAGAGAGCAAGAAAGAGAGAGAGTGCAGATTTGCTCTTGCAGACAGGCTAATGGTTGCAGTATAAAGGCCGCAAACCAGGGTTTAACATAAAGTTCATTGTTTTAGTTACACTTGCTGTTACGATCCGGTCTGGTAGCTTGTAGCGGAGGCTGTTGGTGGATCCGCTGTGCCAGAGAGGTCATGAGGCATTACTCATCATGGAGGCTGCAGCAGTAGTATTAAAATATAATGTAATTATCACACAGGCAGCATTTACAAGCAGTAGTGGTAATAGTACTAGATAGCATCTAAACACTTGGGCAAGACTTTACAGCATCAGTAGTGGCCATAGTAGTCTATAGTGTCAAATAACTTGTGACATAGGTGTCGTGAGCAGCAGCAGTAGTAGTAACAGTAGACAATATATTGTCAAATCACTTGGGAAAGAGGTGCCATGAACAGCAGCAGCAGCAGTGGTAATAGTAGTATAGAGTGGCAAATAACTTGTGACATAGGTGTCTTGACTGAGCAGCAGCAGTAGTAGTAGTAGTAGTAGATACAGAGTCATATCACTTGGGCAGGAGGTGCCATGATGAACAGCAGTAGGAATAGGAGTATATAGAGTGTCAAATAACTGCTGACATAGGTGTATTGACTGGGCGGCAGCAGCAGCAGCAGAAGCAGCAGTAGTAGTATTAACAGTAGTAGTTGATACAGAGTCATATCACATGGACAGGAGGTGCCATGATGTACAGCAGTCTTAATAAGAGTATATAGAGTGTGAAATAACTGCTGACATAGGTGTATTGACTGGGCGGCAGCAGCAGCAGAAGCAGCAGTAGTAGTATTAACAGTAGTAGTTGATACAGAGTCATATCACATGGGCAGGAGGTGCCATGATGAACAGCAGTAGGAATAGGAGTATATAGAGTGTGAAATAACTGCTGACATAGGTGTATTGACTGGGCGGCAGAAGCAGCAGTAGTAGTATTAACAGTAGTAGTTGATACAGAGTCATATCACATGGGCAGGAGGTGCCATGATGTACAGCAGTCTTAATAAGAGTATATAGAGTGTGAAATAACTGCTGACATAGGTGTATTGACTGGGCGGCAGCAGCAGCAGAAGCAGCAGTAGTAGTATTAACAGTAGTAGTTGATACAGAGTCATATCACATGGGCAGGAGGTGCCATGATGAACAGCAGTAGGAATAAGAGTATATAGAGTGTTAAACAACTGCTGACATAGGTGTATTGACTGGGCGGCAGCAGCAGCAGAAGCAGCAGTAGTAGTATTAACAGTAGTAGTTGATACAGAGTCATATCACATGGGCAGGAGGTGCCATGATGTACAGCAGTCTTAATAAGAGTATATAGAGTGTTAAACAACTGCTGACATAGGTGTATTGACTGGGCGGCAGCAGCAGCAGAAGCAGCAGTAGTAGTATTAACAGTAGTAGTTGATACAGAGTCATATCACATGGGCAGGAGGTGCCATGATGAACAGCAGTAGGAATAGGAGTATATAGAGTGTGAAATAACTGCTGACATAGGTGTATTGACTGGGCGGCAGAAGCAGCAGTAGTAGTATTAACAGTAGTAGTTGATACAGAGTCATATCACATGGGCAGGAGGTGCCATGATGTACAGCAGTCTTAATAAGAGTATATAGAGTGTTAAACAACTGCTGACATAGGTGTATTGACTGGGCGGCAGCAGCAGCAGAAGCAGCAGTAGTAGTATTAACAGTAGTAGTTGATACAGAGTCATATCACATGGGCAGGAGGTGCCATGATGAACAGCAGTAGGAATAGGAGTATATAGAGTGTGAAATAACTGCTGACATAGGTGTATTGACTGGGCGGCAGAAGCAGCAGTAGTAGTATTAACAGTAGTAGTTGATACAGAGTCATATCACATGGGCAGGCGGTGCCATGATGTACAGCAGTCTTAATAAGAGTATATAGAGTGTGAAATAACTGCTGACATAGGTGTATTGACTGGGCGGCAGCAGCAGCAGAAGCAGCAGTAGTAGTATTAACAGTAGTAGTTGATACAGAGTCATATCACATGGGCAGGAGGTGCCATGATGAACAGCAGTAGGAATAAGAGTATATAGAGTGTTAAACAACTGCTGACATAGGTGTATTGACTGGGCGGCAGCAGCAGCAGCAGACGCAGCAGTAGTAGTATTAACAGTAGTAGTTGATACAGAGTCATATCACATGGGCAGGAGGTGCCATGATGAACAGCATTATTAATAAGAGTATATAGGGTGTGAAATAACTGCTGACATAATTGTCTTGACTGATCCAGAGGAGTCATGGGAGAAAATCATGTGGTCAGATGAGACTATAATATAACTTTTTGATCATAATTTCACTAACCGTGTTCGGAGGAAGAATAATGATGAGTACCATGCCAAGAACGCCATCCCTAATGTGAAGCATGGGGGTGGTAGCATCATGCTTTGGTGGTGTTATTCTGCACATGGGACAGGGTGACTGCACTGTATTAAGGAGAGGATGACCGTGGCCATGTATTGCAAGATTTTGGGCAACAACCTCCTTCCCTGAGTTAGAGCTTTGAAGATGGGTCGAGGCTGGGTCTTCCAACATGACAATGACCCAAAGCACACAGCCAGGATAACCAAGGATTGGCTCTGTAAGGAGCATATCAAGGTTCTGGCGTGGCCTAGCCAGTCTCCAGACCTAAACCCAATAGAGAATCTTTGGAGGGAGCTCAAACTCCGTGTTTCTCAGCGAGAGCCCAGAAACACGACTGATGTAGAGAAGATCTGTGTGGAGGAGTGGGCCAAAATCCCTCCTCCAGTGTGTGCAAAGCTGGTGTAAAACTACAAGAAAGGTTTGACCGCTGTAATTGCAAAGAAAGCCTACTGTACCAAATATTAACATTGATTTTCTCTGATGTTAAAATAGTTATATTCAGCACTGTAAATACATCAGGTCCGGGGCTTCATCAGGGAATGCATGGCAAGGGACCCTTCAGCGCCCTGAACCGACGACGGGTGCCAGAAAGTCACCGCCGATCCAGGACTCATTCATCTTTATGAATGTGAGTCTGTCCACGGAGTCTGTGGACAGACGGGTCCTCTTGTCCGTGACCACCCCACCTGCCGCGCTGAATGTCCGCTCAGATAGTACGCTGGAGGGGGGGCAAGACAATAACTCCAGCGCATACTGAGCGAGCTCGCGGCAGGTGTCCAATCTGGCAACCCAGTACTCCATGGGGTCGTCGGTGCTCATACTGTCAGAAGCACCGACGGACGCCATGTAGTCTGCCACCATGTGGGCCAGCCGCTGGTGGTGACTGCTGCTGCTGCTGGTGCTGGTACTGGGTCGCTCGGTTTGGAAGAACATCCTCATCTCTTCCATTAGGTCCCCTGCTCGGCTGCAGCTGGGTGCAGCCACCTGCTGGGTGAGATGAGGGGGGACAACTGGAGGCCGGGGAGTTGCCTGCTCCAACCGTCTGACAATGGCTGCCTGCAGTTCCTCCATCCGGTGCTGCCTCCGGCTGGCTGGGATGAACTGCTCCAGTTTCCCCTTGCACCTGGGATCCAAAAGGGTGGCCATCCAGAAATCATCCCTCGTCTTGATGGTCTTAACCCGGGGGTCCCTCCTGAGGCATCTCAGCATGTGGGCAGCCATGGGGAAGAGCACAGCCCGCTGTGACTCCTCAATGCTGGCCAGGTGAATGAGGTGCGACTCTTCATCCCTGAGGCGCTGCTGGTCAAACTCAGACATGCCCAACCCCCGGACTATCGGTGCCCCCAACACCGGCTCTCCCTCCTGACCAGGCCCTGACTCCGGGACGACACCAGCAACCACCTCCTCCTCCTCTTCATCATCATCCTCCTCCTCCTCCTCCTCCTCCTGGTCCTGGCCCTGGTCTCGGTGGAGCATTGCTGACTCCTCCTGCTCCACCAAGGCACTCTCCCCAGCCTCGAGCAGGCGATCTAGTGTCCTCTCCAGCATGAACAGTATTGGCAGCACGCTATTGAGGCCAATTTGCTCACTGCTGACCATCTTGGTCGCCTGCTCGAAGGAGGACAACACTTGGCAGACCTGGTTTATCTGCCCCCACTGCGCACAGGCGATGAAAGGGAGTTGTGGTGAAGCCCTCTGAGTGCCTAGTTCCATCAGGTACTCCCTCACCGCCCTTTGCTGCTCCCACAACCTCTTCAGCATGTGGAGGGTGGAGTTCCACCGCGTCACACTGTCCACAATCAGCCTGTGAAGGGGCAGATTGTACTTCCGCTGCAATTTGGACAGGGACGCGGTAGCGGTTGGGGAGCGCCTGAAGTGGCTGGCAATCCTACGCGCCTTTGCCACAATGTCACTCAACCCTGGATAAGTGCGCAGGAACTTCTGCACCACCAGGTTGAGGACATGTGCCAGACAGGGCACGTGCGTCAGACTGCCAGCATGGAGGGCGGCGAGTAGGTTGCTGCCGTTATCGCAGACAACCATACCTGGCTGGAGCCTTCGGGGTGTCAGCCACTTCTGGACCTGAGCTTGAAGTGCTTTCAGCACTTCTTCTGCAGTGTGTCTCCGGTCCCCTAAACTAACAAGCTGGAGCACGGCCTGACAGCGCACGTGCCCCACACTTGAGTAGCTACGGGGGCGCTTGCTGGGAGGCTCAGCAGCTGCGGAGACAGTGGCTTGAGGGAGACCAGCAGTTCTCCCCTGGACACCCCGGGGCGGCACCACAAGATCGGTTGCCGACGATCCCTCACCGACGCCTCGGAGGGAAACCCAATGGGCCGTGAAGCTGATGTAGCGTCCCTGCCCATGCCTGCTGGTCCAGCCATCCATTGTCAGATGAACCCTGTCGCTGACAGCGTGATCCAGCGACAGGGTTACATTCTGAACAATGTGCTGGTGTAGGGCAGGGACACCAGTCCTGGCAAAGAAATGGCGGCTGGGGACACGCCATTGGGGTTGGGCCTGCTCCAACATCTGCCTGAAGGGGTTGCTGTCAACTATGTTGAAGGGCAGCAGATGTTGGGCAATAACCCTTGCCAGGAGCCCATTGAGGGAACGCACACGTCGGTCTCCAGGGGGGAAGGGAGTGGTGCGGTCAAAGGCGTCTGAAATCGACGCCTGGCGCCGGACGGCAGTGCGGGACACAGACGTGGAGGGTGCTGTGGAAGTAGAGGTCTGGCTGCCGGTACCAGTACCTCTACTAGAGGGAGCGGGGGGGCATGACCTGCTGGAAACAGATGAAGATGTGGCAGGGGCTGCTGTACCCTGCTCACTTGTGGTGGTGGCGCTGCTACCACCACCACGCTTCATCTCCTCATACAACGCCCAGTGGTTTATCCTGAGGTGCTGGTTCAGGGCTGTGGTACCCACCCGAGCCAAACACTTCCCTCTCTTCACCCTCACTTTACAAATCCGGCAGATGGCCACGGTAGGGTTGTCTGCCACCAGGGTAAAGAAATTCCAGACAGGTGACTTCAGCACCGCCCTCCTGTCAGATGGGGTGACGCTTACTTGCACCTGCTGGGATTCGGTGCGCACAGGTGGAGCTGCCTGCTGCTGCTGCTGCTGCTGCTGCTCCTCCTCCTGACACCTCCTGCTGCCATCACCAGTGGAGACCCTGACGATGGTCTCCCTGGTGGTGACCTGGCGCACCGTTTCACCAGGGTGCCTACCTTCCCCGTCGTCACTGACGTAGTGAGCCGACGCGTCAGATGGCAACCATGATGGGTCACCCTCTTCGCCCCCAGAGATGTCAGACCAAGGGCTGAGATGTGTTGGTCTGAGGGAACCACGTGACATGGAGCCTCTAGCCTGGCTCCGCTGTCCCCTCACCCACGCCTGGGTCTGACTAGGTGCTGCTGTTTCCTGCACCAAAACAGCAGCACCAGTTTGAAGGGATGTCTCTGGGATACTGCCAGCAGGTATCCCATCCTCCTCATCCATCCCTTCAAAAAGGTCCTGACCATCAGGACAGAGCTGGAGGTCTGCCTGATGCATGGCCTCCCCCAAGAGATCCCTATCACTGTCGCTGTCGAACAGTAAGATGCTGGACTCTTGGGGGCTGGGGGGGGGTAGTACAGGCAACGGTGTAATGGTGGTACTACTGTGAGTCGGGACCGACGACTCAGTGGCACTGCTGTGCCCCATGTAGTCCACCACTACTTGAGCCTGAGATGGCAATATCGGGCGGCTGCCCGATGGGAAGAACTCCCGGATCAGGCGTACTCCCCTTGCACCCGATCCTCTACCACTAGTAGGGGCACGAGAGGTACCCCGTGCTGGCAGCGATCCAGCACTGGGAGTAACTCCCCTACCCCTACTGCCACGGCCACGGATGCCGCTCATAATTGCTGATATGTGTGTGGGGGGGTTAAACTTTATTGGGGGGGAAAATGTGAACAAAATGTGTTTTTGTGTTTTTTTTACAAGACAGGCACGCAGACAAAGACGTACACAGACAGCTACTAAACTATAAGAAAAGTAGTACACCAGACAAGGACTACAAAATTAAAGAAAAAAAAAAAAAGCACTAAACAAACACTAACTTTTTTTTTTTTTTTTTTTTTAAACACAGACACTAAACACACACTAAGCTAAGCTAGATGAAATAAATGTACACTAACAGTGTGTACACTTACTACACAAAATTTAACTAAACTGAACACAAAACTTAGCTTTTATAAAAGCTCTTTAGGGAAAACTAAACAAAATTTGAACTGAGATGCCTATCAAATATCACTGAACAGTGAACCTGCAAGATCTGACAGTAACACAAGATGAACAAAACTTAGCTTTTAGAAAAGCTCTTTTATAAAGCTCAGATCAATATGTGTTCTGAAATCTCTTGCAAATATAACTGAACAGGGAGGATTGCAGGATCAAACAGTAACACAAATGAAAAAAACAGCACAAAACAGCACAAAACGTAGCTTTGAAAAAAGCTCTTGGGTCTATTGCTTTGAAAAAAGCAGTTGATATACTGGAAAAGATCCACTGGAATCACTAAATAGCAATGCTGGTGATGATCTAAATCAATCAAGAACAAAGACACAGGAAACCAGGAAACCAGGAACACAGAAACAGCCTCCACACTCTATAGCAAGCTTCTGAATCTGCAATGAAATGGTGCTGGGAGTGAGCTTATATAATGTCCATGCAGGCAGGTTCCTATTGGTTGCTAACCTGTGACGAGTGTGGAAGGAGAACTCTGATTGGCTCTGATGCAAAAGGGCGGAGCAAATAATCGCGCAATATTCCTATTGCCGAATATTCGCATTGCGAATATTCGGCAATATAAAATGATCGCTTCAGCTACTCGGCCCAATGGCTCTAATCATACCAGCAATGCTTTCAGACGTCTATGGAGATCACTAGGATGTGATCTGTTTTAAAAATGAAACTGTAAAAATCGCTCTGATGCGGAAGATCGGGGCGAGGAAAATAATCGCGCGATATTGCGTTTGCCGAATAATCGCATTGCGATCTTTCTGGAAAATTCAATGAACGCTTCAGCTACTCGGCCCAGGGTCTCTAATTATACCAGCAATGCTTTTAGACGTCGATGGAGATATCTAGGATGTGATCTGATTCAAAAAAAAAATTGTAAAAAATCGAATATTCGGAATTGCGAATATTCACCGCGAATTTCGAAATATAGCGCGATTTCTCGAATATGCTATATTCGAGTCGAATATTCGCAATGCGAATATTCGTGAGCAACACTATTCATGAGGATCTTATCACCCCAACCAGACGCTCCCATGCCCTGACACCTCTTCATAAAGTGATGGCAACCCTCCATTTTTTATCCAGTGGCTCATTCCAGCGTGCATCTGGAGGTCTGGCTGGGATGGTGCAGTCGACAATGAGCAGATGTGTCCATCAGGTGGTCCCTGCCATACTGCGGCGCATGACCAACCAGTTTGTGATGCCCACCCAGGAGGAGCAGCGTGTGCAAGCCATGACAGACTTCTACAGCATTGCTGGCTTCCCAAGGACCATCGGGGCGATAGACTGCCCCCATGTGGCACTACAGCCCCCCCATGAAACTGAACACCTGTTCAAAAACAGGAAAGGCTGGCATTCGATCAATGTCCAGGTGATCGTTGATGCCCATGGCCTCATCTGGCACGTTTGTGCCAAGTTTCCAGGGTCGTGCCACGACAGTTACATCCTACGGCAGACCAAGATCTACCAAGACTTGGAGCAGAATGTGTATGGAGACAGCTGGCTGATTGGTGAGTGACATTGGTGTCAGGTATGCCCCCCCCATGATGCAGACATCACAAGGGGCACATGCATGACTAATATCCTCCTGTCTTTTCCCTTACAGGTGACTCTGGATATGCGTTGGGACCCCACCTGATGACCCCCTTTAGGAACCCCCAAACACCCGGAGAACGCAAATTCAATGAGGTGCACATCCAGACCCGGGCAATAGTAGAGCGGACATTTGGCCTTCTCAAGTCCAGATTTAGATGCCTTGACAAGACTGGGGGTACACTCTTGTATTCCCCAGACTTTGTCTGTCAAATTATTGGGGCATGTTGCATCCTCCATAATTTTGCTGTGAGAAGGGGCCTGCATGTTGAGATATGTCCTGACCTAACCCCCCCCCAAACCCCTCTACCCGGTCTGCTGAGGGCCAGGCAATAAGGAGACAACTGCCTGAAGGCATCTTTGCCCAGTAAATGGACCCTAATTATCTTTTTATTTTGGCTTTCCCCAGAAAAAATCACAGAGATTATGTGACATGTAAAAATTTTATTTGCACATACAATGCACATTACTTATATGACAATGAGAATGTTTTTTTTTGGGTAGAAAACGCACAATAATTATCTCACAATGAGAATGCATGAATGCACGTCACTGTGGTCCCTAGCACAGACACATCACATGCACATCGAATTGGATTAGATCCAAGTACCCCCCCCCCCTTTGGTACTTGGGAGCAGTAACGCCCCGCCACGGCTCCAATTATGTCACTGTGCATTCATACACCATTCAGGAACCTAGGATGACTTCTCCCTGGTCCTGGGGATCCCTACTCCACCAAAACTGAGGGTGACACCCTTATGTTTTCAGGAATGCCACCCCCCCACATTCACACATCATTCACACACATAAACCAAATCATAAGTACAGTATAAAAAAAATAAAAAAAATAAATAAAAAGTACCCCTGCAACTTAAGGATGTTGCCGAGTGCTCCTTCTGGGCTGCCCACGGCCACGGGCACGGGCACGGCCACGGGGACGGCCACGGCCGACTGGGGGATCTTCATGGGGGGGTCTGTGCAGGGGAGGGAGTATTTTCATGGGGGGGGGGTCTGTGCAGGGGAGGGAGTATTTTCATGGGGGGGGTCTGTGCAGGGGAGGGAGTATTTTCATGGGGGGGTCTGTGCAGGAGAAGAAGGAGCCTCCCCTGGTGTCTGTCCTCCTGCTGGCCTTCCCTCCAAGGCAACGGCTATCCTTGTCAGACAGGAAGTAATGTCAGCCGTATTAGCCTGGCCAGCCCGGGTATTGGCCTGCACAGCCCGGGTATTGGCCTGCACAGCCTGGGTGAGGGCAGTCACCTCCGGGGCCACGCCTGTTGTTGCGTTTTTCAGGTCCCACAAACACGTGATGACCCCCACTGAGTTGGTGGCCACCTCACCCAGTGACTCCCTCATTGCACCCAGGCTGCGCTCCACCTTGGTTATAGATTTTTTTATTTCAGCCAGACTGCGGGTCTGCCAGACATTGTCCCTCAACAGACTGACCGGCAGACGCACCAACCCCCCCCTGGTTTCCGGGGTCGGCCTCCTACTTGCCCCTGAGGCTTGTGGCCTTGGAGGAGGAGTTGGAGTGAGCCATGGGTGCTGCTGCATGTTGGAGGAGGGTTGGAAGGGGCCACCCATGATGGTGGCCTGACTGCTGGGCGCCTGTGGGGTTCCCTCAGGGGATGACTCAAAGGTCATATCTTGGCCCATCATGATTTGCTGCCCAATCTCAATATTGTCATCTTCCTCCCCCTCATCCTCCTCCCACTCAACATCCAAATTAGGGGAGTTGTAGGCACTCCCCTCCCATGGCGAATCCTGCCCTTCTTGGGACTCTGCATCAGCCTGTCTTGGGGGTGGTGCAGCAGCCTGCCCTGATGGGCCAGCAACCTCCTGCCCTGATGGGCCAGGAACCTCCTGCCCTGATGGGGCTGCCACCTCCTGACCTGATGGGGCTGCAACCTCCTGGGCTGATGGGGCTGCCACCTCCTGACCTGATGGGGCTGCAACCTCCTGGGCTGATGGGGCTGCCACCTCCTGGGCTGATGGGGCTGCCACCTCCTGGGCTGATGACCCAGCAACCTCCTGGGCTGATGGGGCTGCCACCTCCTGGGCTGATGGGGCTGCAACCTCCTGGCCATCTGGGGAGGACACAAAACAATCACAGGTTGGTGGATCCACACACTTGGCACATCTTCCCTTCCCCCACCCACACATGCTAATCACCAGATAGAAATTCCAAAAAATTACCTGTCCTCATAAGAGGATCATTGTCAAAGCCAGGCAGGCCCACCACCTGCTGTGGGTGGAAACACTGGGCCACTGCCCATTCCTCCTCACTCATCCTGACTGGGCAGGGTCCCCCTCCTCCAGTGCCCCTGGTATGGGCATGCAGCGTTGCCAGCTTGTTCCGGGACACGCTCCTCAAGTCATTGATCTTTTTTTGAACTCCAGCGATGGTCCTGGTCTCCCCCCCCCGCCGCATTGATCCGATCCGTAATATTTTTAAGGATCTCCTTCCTCCTGGCCGGGGTGGTGTTGTGGCTCTCAGGGCCATGGAGAAATCGCCCATATTTAATGACGCCCTGAGCAAGTATATGCTTCTCTGCCGGTGTAAAATTTAGCTTCCTGCGCTTGGGAGCCATGACAGACAACACCCAGCAACAGGGAACTCACCCAAAAAACAAACAACAATACACACACACAACAAAGAAAATAAACAATAAAAACAATCAAAAAAAAAATACAGACAGCTACTATAAATTCAAAAAATAACAGGCAAAAAAGGGAAACCAAAAAAAAAACACACACCAAAAAAGACACACTTATCAAAAACAAACAGGCAAAAAAGGGAAACAAAAAACAATCACACACCAAAAAAGAAACACTTCTCAAAAACAAACAGGCAAACAATCAAAACAAAG
This sequence comes from Rana temporaria, assembly GCF_905171775.1. Classification (NCBI taxonomy): domain Eukaryota; kingdom Metazoa; phylum Chordata; class Amphibia; order Anura; family Ranidae; genus Rana; species Rana temporaria. The sequence goes on from NC_053497.1 coordinate 99,959,438, forward strand.
AACAAATTAGCAAAAACAAACACCAACTATACCCTCCAACTCCACAAACACTTTTCTCACAAACAAATCTTACCAACAAACACTGACAAACGTTCAAAGCAGAAGCAACTTGCTTTAGGAAGGGAACACAGGGAAATACTTTTGCAATAGAAGTGTGTTTGACTGGGGCTATTTAGACACAGGGCGATCCTCAAACTAAGTACGCTTGGCCTTTTACCTATCTCACTGATTGCGATGACCAAAGTTCTGCACATGCGCAGTGAGGTCCAGATTCGTGCGCGCATGCGCAGTACGGCCGGCACTTCATTTGCATGGGGTCACGGCTCATTACAATGAAGCACGCCCACTTCATTCCCACTTGCCATAACCACGCCTTACGCATTGGAACTTAGGTTAAGGATGGCGCAATTTTGTGCGGAAATGCGCTGTGGATACGGTACTTACGACACCAACTTAGGGCGCCGTAACTTAAATGACATAAGTTAGATAATCCTAAATTTACACAGGTTTTTGGGAATCAGGCCCCTTATACCTTATGCACAAAGGAGCTGGACTCATAATATATCATGCATAAAGGAGCAGGTGCCCATAACACCTTGTTTAAATAGGAACTGGTCCCATAACACCTCAATCAAATAGAAGCTAGTGTAGAGCTGTCACTTGTAAACACAGAAACCAGACTTCTGTATTTACAAGTGATTGTTGTGCGCAGGCACCAAAGGGTCTGAGCCAGAGGTGGTGGAACTGAGTTCCCCCAAGTTCCCCCTGAAAAAAAACCTGCCTATGCCCATGGGTTGGGGCCACAGTACCTCATACATATAGTAGCTGGGCCCAGAATACTTCTTGCACACATAAATCGGTCCATAATACATTATGCATATTAAAACTGGTGGCCTTACTGCCTCATGCACATTGCAAGTGGTAGACCTCTGGCTCACACTTTGATTCTTCATGTCAAGCAATATCCTAAGATCACCATAGGAAGAAATGAAAATGAACCAGACTGTAAGTGTAAGCACTGCCAGACATTGCAGCCTGTTGTCATTTTGATATCTAGCAATACAAGTTTTAATGCAAAGCTTGTTTGTTTTGCACAGAAATCAGTGGCTATGTAATTTGTAAAATAGCAGACAGTGTAGCAGGTAGGACTCTGTAACATGCAAAATAATGTAAAGAGTGCAATATAACATACAACATAGTGTATAAAGTGTAGTTGTCAGGACTGTGTAATACACAACACAGAGTATAGAGTATAGTGATCAGGATTATGTAAGTTACAATATAACAAATACAGTGCAGGTATGGGCATGGGCTTTAGTTTTAGGGGTGGCATTTTGCCGTTTTAATTCATTTTGGGTATATACAGTAAAACCTTGGATTGCGAGCATAATTCGTTCCGGAAGCATGCTTGTAATCCAAAGCACTTGTATATCAAAGCAAATTTTCCCATAAGAAATAATGGAAACTCAAATGATTAGTTCCACAACCATTTATTCGTAAGTCCTTCAGTTTATAGTTCACATAAAAAGATTATAGCAATGTGACCAGGTTGTGTAACCATAACATTTCCATCCACAAATGGAAGCCTCCACACAGGAATTAGAAGCAAAATCCAGCAGGAGCTACAGAGTATATAAGAGAAGAGAGGAGCCTCTAAGTGTAGCAATATGGTTACATTTAATGAAGGTACAACATTTAGCAACTCGCACGGTTGATGATTAACCACTTGCCCACCGGGCCTATTTTGGCACTTCTCTCCTTCATGTAAAAATCACATTTTTTTTGCTAGAAAATGAATCAGAACCCCCAAACATTATATATTTTTTTTAGCAGACATCCTAGGGAATAAAATGGCAGTCATTGCAACTTTTTTTCTCGCACGGTATTTGCGCAATAATCTTTCAAACACCTTTTTTGGGGGAAAAAAACAGTTTCACAAATTAAAAAATAACAAAACAGTAAAGTTAGCCCAATTTTTTTGTATAATGTGAAAGATGATGTTACGCCGAGTAAATAGATACCTAACATGTCACGCTTTAAAATTGCGCACACTCATGGAATGGTGCCAAACTTCGGTACTTCAAAATCTCCATAGACGACGCTTTACATTTTTTTACAGGTTAATATTTTCGAGTTACAGAGGAGGTCTAGTGCTAGAATTGTTGCACGCGCTCTAACGCACGCGACGATACCTCGTATGTGGGGTTTGAACGGCGTTTACATATATGGGCGGGACTTGCATGCGTGTTCGCCTTCTGCGCGCGAGCTACCGGGGATAGGGGCGTTTTAAAAAAAAAAATTGATTTTATTTTTATTTTACTTCATTTTTTTATTTTTACACTTTTATTTTTTTTTATCACTTTTATTCCTATTACAAGGAATGTAAACATCCCTTGTAATAGGAATCAGTGTGACAGGTCCTCTTTATGGAGAGATGTGGGGTCAATAAGACCCCACATATCTCCTCCAGGCTTACAAGCATGAAATCGGTGAAAAAACATTCACCGATCTCACACCGACAGCCGCGATTGCGGCTTTGTTTACTTTCGGGTACCGGGCGTGACGTCATAACGTCGCGCCCGGACCTCCGACGGTCATAGAGATGACTGTGACCGTCTGGTCACCAGTCATCTCTATGGTTCTTCAGCGAGCGCCGGCCGATTCGCTCATCAGCAAGAACATGGATGGCCTTAATGAACTACTGGCTAATTGTATTCACTGGTCTAGTAATACTTGATAAAATGTATGAGTCACTGCTAAAATTACCCACTATATGCTATTTAAAAAATATTTATTTTGTATTGATACATGTCCTCTATGGAAGTACACAATGGTAAGTGCTGCTTGGCGGTGAGTAGAAAGTGTCCCCTTATTATTGGTGGTTGGATATGAGTGCTCCTGTAACTGTTATTGGTCAGTGGAAATTACATCCCTACATGTTGGTGGGCAGGGAAGAGTCCCTTCCTAATTCAAAATTGGTGGTCAAGTCTTTCAAAAGACTCTCCATAATATGATGTATATTAATAACCCAATGTGGGCTGGGGGGAGTTGGGGCATTGAATTGGGTGTGACAGGTGTGCATAACTGGGAAACCAAGAAGATAAATCCTATCACACGGGGCCCTGAGAAATGTAGGATATAACTGAGTTATTTCTCCAGCATCCTCCAAAAACACAACCATAAGTTTTGGTTTGGCTGACTCTTTAAAGCTTATAGCTAATCCATTTATTAATACAGACTTTCAAAGAAAAAAACGTGTTATTATTTTATTACAGGTATTTACATATATAACATTGTCAATTTACAGAGGGCTTTACATACTATTTATACAAATCAGTCTCTGCCCTCAAGGGGCTTACAATCTAAGGCCCCTGTCTCATATACTCACAGGAATCAATTAACCTACCAGCTTGTCCTTGGAAAGTTGAAGGGAACCCAGGCAAGCATAGGGAGAACATGCAAACTCAACGCAGACAGTATCCTGGCCAGGATTCAAAATGATTAACCTAGGGCTACAAGGCAAAAGTACTAACCACTAAGCTACACTATCAAAAACCAGTTTATTCAAGACAAATATCACTGACTCGTTAATACAGACCTATACGTATTTTTTTTTTTAAATGTAAAACATTAGAATGAGAGCTATACAAAATAGAAGATGTGCTGCAAGAGCAAACTGTTCCAGAGGGCAAAGTTGTCCTGGTATATAATTACACAAGGCTTGCCAAGAGATAAGGATGATATACTGTATGTAGAGCAATATTAGCTATATGCAATTTATGATCAGAGTTTATAAGATAAGTGCTTTTTAATTTGGCAAATAGTGTACGCGTGTTAAAAATAATGTTAAAAACATTACAGGAATAGAAAGTTCGACTGAACAGATAGGCTGACCGACAATATTTTCTACTATAGTTCATTAATATTTTCATCTTAAATAATACATATTATTTCAGTTCTTGTCTATTTTTATATTTCTTGTCTTGCTACTGAAAATTATTCAATGCCATGCAATACCAGTATTTTGTAGCTTTGGTCCCTAGATGCACAAGGCTCCCTTTACAAGGCTGTGCCTTGTTATCTAAAATCACACTACCACCAATATAACACAGCAAGTCTAAAGGATGCCTGCACATCTTTGTTCATCTTCTTGAGCTTCCCAGAAGCTCCCGAGGCCAGAAATGTTGATATTCATTTAGTGATTGCCAGCTGTAAAATCTGCAACTGCATCATTACCATAAAATACAGTTGCTGTCTAGGTTTGGTGGTTCTGCTGTTGTTCCTAAGGCCTCGTACACACGACCGAACATGTCTGCTGAAACTGGTCCGCTGACCAGTTTCAGCAGACATGTTCGGTCGTCTGTACGGCCGACCAGACAAATGTCCGGCGGATCGGACAGGTTTCCAGCGGACAAATGTTTCTTAGCATGCTAAGAAACATGTCCGCTGGAACCATGTCCGTCGGACATGTTCGGTCGTCTGTACAGACTCACTGGACATGTCCGATCAGCCGCCATCCCTCGCATGCGTTGAAGTGATTCGACGCATGCGTGGAAGCATTGACCTTCCAGGGTCGCGCACGTCGCCGCGTCATCGTCGCGGAGACGGCGCGGCCACGTCGCGACACGTCACCACGTTTGTTTTCCGCTGGGATTTTGGTCTGATGGTGTGTACAGCCATCAGACCAAAATCCGGCAGCGGACATGTCCCTCTATGTTATTATGTGCAGGGGTCTTAATCATACAGGGAATTTGCATCCTTTCTGAATATTCCCTTCATAGGAAACCTCAAACAGGAAGCAAAATTAACAAAAACAGTTAAAAAAATAAGATATAACCTTTTGCAATCACAGCATTTAAAACATTCAGACCACCATATAGTGAGACTGGAAATGCTAAATGTCTCCCACATATATGAATGTCCAGGCTTATCAAATGTTGAAAGCTAAATCTACAGAAATTTTGTGAACATACGTCAGTCTGGGAAAAAGGAACTGGAAGGAAGCCTAAGAAATGTTCACTGATGAAATCTAAAAGCAGTTGACTAACCACACAACAAGGAACCTTTTTTTTAATAAATAACTGTAATACACCTTACCATTAAGGCTTCAAAACATGCTCAAAACAGATATATACTGTATATATATATATATATATATATATATATATATATATATATATATATATATATATACACATATTGTAAGGTTGGGGGTTGTTAACTCTCATGGTATGCGTTTTTTTCAGTGATTCACACCAGTCAGGAACTGTATTTAAGGGCATAGTAGCCCATTTTTATTAAAAAGGCAAAAATAAAAGTCCAATCAAATGTTTCCCACGCAGGGGGTTTTTCTCCATCAAATGCAAAACAGAAAATACTAGACCACCTGGCTCTCTGTAGCAGTACTTCTGCACGTTATCCTGGTCGCCCAGACCAGCGGACTCCTCAACATAGACGGCTTCGCTTCAGCGTCTACAGCTCTGCCTCTTGCAGTTACCAATGTTCTGGCTGTCTCCTACAGCCTCTCTGATTTCTGGAGACCTCCTGTCTCTTACTATGGAGCTGTCTCCAACTGGGAGCCATGAGATCTTCCTACACTCTCATTATAAAGGGCTGTGCTCACCTGAGCACACACCCTGCTGATCATCCACAAAACCTGGATACAGGGTTGGAGATTCCGTCCCACCCCAGACACTGTGGAATCTCCAAACTACAGAGCCCCATGTCAACGTACCAAAACCTGGAGAAATCTGCAAAAGCAGTCTTCTCCAGTCCACATCTACGCTCTGTACATACCCTGTGTCCATTTTACCGTGACAGTAGCTCCTACTGTTACTATATATATATATATATATATATATATATATATATATATATACACAGTAAATCTTTTTGTGTGGCTTTCATCCGAATTTTGAATTGTTTATTTGTCCCCACAGCAGTTAGTTAAAGCGTTTTTTAACCTAAAAAAAATATATATATTGATCCTGTTACTTTAAAGCATGTTATACAGCACAGTGATGTGTAATTTGGCCCCTTCTATCACCTAAAAAAACCTGGCTGATCCTGCCTGGCTATGTCCTCCCCTTTGTAAACTGATCACAGTATATCCTGACTGCCGAGCCCTGACATTGTGGTCAGTTTACGTGCCCCCGTCATCTGAAGCCCTGCTCTGTCCTTCTCCATCCTTTTCACCCCTCCCCTCCCCTTCTGCTGCTGAAGTTTAATTTAATGTTTTAACCCATCCTGTCTGTTGAATAATCCTATGTGCCCCTGGGCCTGTGTTTTATTAAAATAAGCTGTTCTTTACCTTATCTCAGAGCGCCGAGGGTGGCCGGCTCTCTCCTCCTCCACTCCCAACTGATGTCAGTGGGGAATCCTCCGCCCTGCCTGCTGCAGCTGACAGACGGGGAGAGGAGAGAGCCAGTGGGTCATGTGAGCGGCGATTGGCGCTCTGATATAAGGTTATGAACAGCTTATTCTAATAAAACACAGGCACAGGGGCACATAAGATTATTCAACAGATGGGATAACGTAGATAAAGATAAAGTAGATAAAGTGGCTTAACAACCACTTTAAATTTGTTTGCTTGATCCATGTCTCTAAATATGTATCCTATATCATGGCATTTAATGCTGTTATAGTGCTGACTCGCCAGGGGCAGGGCCGAGTCCTGCTTTTTGTGTCAATAGACACAGAAGCAGGACTCAGAAGTGGGACTGCATGGGTGTCCCGAAGGAGAGCGCTTTTTCGACGGGCCACTCAAAAAAAAGGAGGAGCTACCAGCGCAGCTAAGGGACCCCAGAAAGGGAGGATCAGGGCCACTCAGTGCCTAACCAACTGCACAGTGGAGGTACGTATCATGATATGTTTGTTATTTTTTTTTTTTTATTTAACAAACCTTTAGTAAACCTTTAAAGAGGGAAAATCCAAAACTTTGAGTTGTAACTAGAAAAGGAATAGAGGTCAAATCTTCCAATAGTTCCACTTGTTTCAGTGACAATTACTACAGTATATCATGGTATTGGTATATCATGGGATTTCGATGTATAGCATGGACTTTTTAGGCACATACACTAGGTCAAAATAGTTAAAATAAAATGTTCTTTAATAATTAACAATATTAAAAAATCACTCTGAATACAAAAATTCCAAATAAAAATGCACATAAAGTGTGGCATAGGGTGTATTCACTGGATGTAAGTAAAATAGAGAACTATGGAGATGCTAGTATCACAACATCCACAGTTTGTTAATAAGTGGGGACACCACCTTGACCACATTGTGTATGCTCTACATGTTTCGCGAAGGAAATGGCTTCTTCAGGAGTTTTATAGTGCATGGTAAAACAGGTATTCTCAATTTCATAAGCCTTTCCTGGACTGAGCAGAATGGGCTCAAACGGGAGACAGCGGAACAGGTCCTAATGTGAATGCAGTGGCAGTGAGTACACTTAAAAAGAGTTATCCCCGCTTATTAACAAACTGTGGATTTATACAGTGGATGCTGTGATACCAACATCTCCATCATTCTCTATTTCACTTACATTTGGGGAATACATCATATGCCACACTTTATGTGCACTTATATATGGATTTTTTGTAATCAGAGTGATTTTTAAGATAGATAATTAATAAAGAACATTTTAACTATTTTGTCCTAGTGTATATGCCTAAAAAGTTCATACTATACATTTAAATCCCACGATATACTGATTCCTAGGACGTGGCTCTGATATATCACCAGCTGTATTCACGATACTGCCCGGTGGATACCTTCCAAAATATTATATCATGGTACTGTATTTTAGTGATCCTAGTGCCTCATTAGTTCCCATGACAGCTCTTCCCTCGCATAAGCCTTAATCAAATTATGTGGTAGAAAATTGTGTGCCCCCTGCCATTCAGAAGCCAGCTCATACATATTTTATGATATAAAAAAATTCAGCACATCTATGCTTTGCTGATGCAAGGCAACACAACAGGGTAATTTTAATGGCAACTCAACCATTAGCTTAAAGCTTATCCTGTCCCCTTTTGGGCACCGATAATGAGAAAAACTATTTGCTACTTCTGGGTGTGGGGGGTGAATTTGACTTACTCCCCTTCCTTCTGAGTGACAGTGCTGCTCTTTGGTGGGTGGTTGCTCAAACTTCAAATACTGTCACATGTGGGTGTGGAGAGAGTCTTCAGTCCTGTGTAAGCTCCGGGTCACAAATTGAATATTACACAGTTACTCCTTTTTACTTCTGGACAGAGTGGCATGGAGCAAAATCAAAGTATGTACTGCTGGTGAGGAATCTTTTCCCAACTGATGCCTCCTTCATGCACCTGGGCTTGAACCTGGGACTGCTTCTGTGTCCGGCGTTGACTCTTCCCACTGAGCTATCTGGGATGCTGGACAGCTCCCTGCCTGATCTATTGGGCCTGAATCCTATCTGATCCATTGGACAAGGATCCTGCCTTGTGTCTTGATTGTTGTTAAAAAATGAACTCCTTGCTCCTCCCTTCCTATATAAGCCTTGTCTCGGCACTTCCTCTTTGCTAGGTTATTGTGCCTTCTCAGCCAGTGCCTTGCACTTGTCTTCCCTGCTGCCGTCTGTATTTTGCTACCACTTGTTATCGACCCTTGGCTTGTTCCTTGATTACTCTACTGCCTGATCCCAACCTGCAACTACTCGTTACCGACCTTTTGGGTTGTTTACTGACCACGCTTTAGTTTGATCCTTGTCTGCTCATCCACTACTGGAACCTGGCTTGCTCACACCCTTGTGGGGCAAACCTGAGGAGCACGACCTGGTACTAGTACTCAGTTAAATCATTCTCCACCATCAGGAGCTCTGGTGAAAACCAGCTAGTACTTAGACTCCGCACCAAAGGTGAGCCGAGCCTGTCTCATCTACCAGGGTGACTGCCTGTGCACCTATCATGCTGGTCAGTGGTAGTCCTGCAACTGCTATAGCAATTGGTTTTCAAGCCTGACGTCTGACCGTGACAACTATTCTGCCTGCAGCTTCAGGCCTCTGTGCCTAAACAATCCATCCAAAGCACAACTGGTTATGGAGAGGGTTCCTTTGATTGGCTATGAAGGCCATGTCAGTGATGTTCAGCTCCTTTACAGTATCATTCGTTCATAACTGCCCTAACATTATTTTATTACCCACTATCTTTTTTCCAAATATGTTGTCCTCTGTACAAAAAAAATAAAATTTTCCTTATTGCGACTTCAGCAAAGTCTGGTATATTAGACAATAAAAGAACACCTCACCAGCCTTTTATTCATTTGGTTGATTTAATGCATTGTATAATGAGAGTTGAAGAGCTAGTAATGTCAGAGAGGGCCTTTTCATAAACCTGTAGAGTTCTCAAATGGCTTATTAATGTCATAGACAGCAGGACTGTCCTTGTTTAAACCATCCTCTTTGTTCTCTGTTTTTGTTTTCATTATTTTTTCCATTCTTTTGACTTAATATATTCTCTTGCAGCTTGTGAGCCTTCATATTTGTAAGTTCTTAGAGCCAGAATTTCATTTTTGGGAGAGCTGACAAATGTTATGTTCTGTACTGCCAGAACTCGGGTCTACCTCCCACTCAACTGTGATAAAAGTGATAACCTCAACACAGTGTCACTGCATGAATGTATGTACATTTTATTTATGCTTGTTATTCTTTTATTCTGTTCCAGGTGGTTTTGAATAGTAATGTTTTGTGAAATACTTGTTTCAAAATTCATCAACAAATATCCTTTGAACAACAAAAAAATATATATTAAGTGTTTAGAAGAACTGACAGTGTACTACTTAGTTTCCCTTTACCTTTATTTCCTCTTTGTCTGCTAACCTATAGCAATCGAACATAAACAAGGGAGATAACCAGGCTTCTGATAAGCATCATAAAACTGTTTGTAAGGATGGCCATAAATGACCTGATAAAAAGGCTCCTAATTTTGAACATTGATGATAATGAGGCAATTCTGAAATCCTGGGGGGCAATAGCAATCACTTTTCCAGATAGCAAGCAATTGTGCTGCAAGTTTGAAAATGACTTGCTAAGCTTTTGCTAGACTTGCCAGGCTTCACAAGTTTGTTGCACAATTGCAGCAAGTCCCCATTGCATGACTCCAGATCAACTTTCTTTGAAAACATTCTGCAAGTTGGTTGCAAGTTCTGGTTCAGTTATGTTGTGTAATAGTCATTCCACCACAGGGGTCACTGTGGCTGAATTTTCATGCTGTAGACTTGCAGAGCTCTTGTTGTAGATTCACCGCTGCAACTTTGCTCTTGCCAGTGAAAACATGCAGACTTGCCACACAAATTTGCTACAACTTGCCAGTGAAAACATGCAGCAAGTTAACAGACTTACAATTCAACACTGCCACAAATTTGTGGCAAGTTATTCCTGCTGTCTGGGTTGCCACCCCTTGTTCTCATGGAGACAGATCTTCACTGGCTGGTTGTACAGTGAAATTTGTAGTTCTGCTTAAAATGCAAACAGCACAACCTGCAAAGTTTTTACATTTCAAGTAAGAAATGACTTATAGTCAGGGCTTTTTTTCAGGGGGAACTTGGGGGAACTCAGTTCCACCATCTCTGGCTCAGACCCTTTGGTGCCTGCTCACCACAATCACTTGTAAACACAGAAGTCTGGTTTCTGTGTTTACAAGTGACAGCTCTGCACTCTGTGTGTAACCCTCCTGAACTCTGCGTTCTGTATGTAATGCAATCCTGGTATTTAATGTCCCTTTAAGACCCTTCTACTGTTTGTGAAATCTGAACGGGATCGTGGTTGAGTTCCTGCACCTATTTTCTGAGAAAAAAAGCTCTGCTTATAGTAGTAGAACTTGCATTACGTCACATTTCTGACTAAAGATTAGATGATCTATAAGACAAACTGTAATGTTTTGTTTATGTCCTTTAACATGCAAGCACCTATGTTAGCTACTTCAGGTTCATTTGAGATTACCCCCTGTAATTCCTAGTATTAAATAATGCCCAATTCAACTTACCAACCAAATTTCCCTGTCTATCTGTTTGCGTTAAAAACAGGGGTTTGGTTTGCACACATTTACAAATACATGCATAAGCTACAGTGCCCAGTCAAGGCCCCCCAGTATTTTTTGTAGTCCGAACTCCAAAATTTTTAGAGCCTCCACAATGGAAGCATATGCTGGTTGCAGGCTGGTCAGTAAATTAAGCTGGGAATTTCTTTGGTTTTGTTTTGCATGTGCTCCTTGCTGCAAAGGTCAGTTAAAGTTAAGAGTAGCTGAAATATTGGTGAGGGGACGCACTGGATGTCCTTTCTGCCATGGTGCTATATGCTGGGTGCCCACTGCGCTCTTGACCCATTAAGGAGGGATGGGCTGCCTCCGGGCTCATCTGCTCTTTGCTTATCTATTAGAATGGAGGCTCTCAAAATTTTAAGTTAGGTCTACAGAAAATACTGGGTTGCTTTGGCCGGGCTCTGTAGCTTACACATGTATTTGCAAATGTGTGCAAACCAAACCATTGTTTTTATCGCATACTGTTAGACAGGACAATTTGGTTGGTTGCAGGCAGGTCGGTAAGTTGAGCTGGGAATTACGTTGGTTTTGTTTGATATTTGTCGCACTTCCATGTGCTCCCTGCTGCAAAGGCCAGTTTTAGGTGAGGGCAGTGGCCATTTGTTTTGTACTGTCTAATTTACCTACCAAATGCCAGATCCAATAGGTTCTGGCATTTGAGAGTTGAATGATGGAGGGATATTGCAAAGAAGGGGCAGATTCATTCCTGTCTTAAACAAAGTTGAGGTACCATGTAGAGTCCAAATAGAGAAAGGAGCTCCGCTGAGTAACATAATTCAGTTTAAAAGTTAAAATAGGTAGCTCAATGATCTTATTATATTATTATATTGCACCATTGTCACCTTAAAAATATTAGGGCCAGGTCAGGGGCAGACTGACCATTCACACACTGCCCGAGGGCCTGGGGTCAGGGGGGTCCCATGATAGGATCAGTGTGCCCCTGAAGGTGCCCGCAGCATATTCTGCAGAATTGAGAACATTATACCCCAAGGAGGAAGTGAACTATTGAATACTTGCCGGTGGTTCATGCAGATGTGAGAAGTCCGAGGATGGATTAGAGAGCAATCATGAAGCTGGCAGCCATGTGGGGATGATGGCATTGACAGGTGCTCCGGCCACCTCTCCCCCTGGGGAATTTAGCTGAGGAGCAGGGCCACACATCACTGCTGTGTAGGACAGCCAGTGAGGGACCTGAAGGCTGCACAGTGCAGACAGAGCGGAGCCATCTTCGAGTTGGCCACACTGACCTACCTTGTGTGCAGCAGCAGGTCAGTGTGTAATAATGACAGCAGTTTTGCATGTGATATATATATATATATCACTTAATTGTGTATACTCGTGCTTTTCCCTAACACTGACATCTGTAAACTTTGTCAGGAAGAATATCTCTTACATTGGTGGCCAGTAGGGGTGTTGAAATGCAGAGGTGTGCCGGGATGATGTCATTGATGCATCACAATTCAGTCTTAATAGAGTGAACGGCTTAATCGCAATTGCATCAATTACGTCATCCCAGCACGCCCCTGTCAGAGTCCTCCCCTCCCTCTTCCTCTCCTTGTGTACGTCACACAGAGCGGCGATCTCCCGCTGTGTAATGGAGCTTGATCTGAAATGTTCAGCGGCCACTGTAACAAAGTCCTGCCTCCTAGACTGGCTCCTGTGATACACAGCACACTGATCCAATGTCAGGAAATTAAATCGGTGTGACGTGTATCATTGGAGCCGGTCTAGGAGGTGGGACTTTGTTGACAGTGGCCACCTGGCCCAGGCAATCCAAATCCAAGCTCAGTGACACAGTGGGAGATCGCTGCTCTATGTGATTCAGGCACTGATAATGTGACATTTGATGGGCACTGGTGAGACTGCATTGATGGGGACTGATAAGGCTGCATTAATGGGCACTGATAAGCCGCATTTGATGGGCACTGGTGAGACTGCATTTGATGGGCAATGATAAGCTGCCTTTGATGGGCACTGTTGAGGCTGCCTTTGATGGGCACTGTTGAGGCTGCCTTTGATGTACACTGATGAGGCTGCATTTGATGGGCACTGGTCAGGCTGCACATCTAATATGCAGCATCATTTAGCCACACCCACTGTGCACGCCGCAGGTCAGCATCTCCTTGGTAGGGGCCCCAGTGCATCACTTTGCCCAGGGCCCATGACGCGGTTAAGGTGGTACTTCCCATGAGTGGCTCCTGGTACCTTTATTAGGTAACCAGCTTTAAGTCTACTGCATGTCACCAAGCTTCGTGCCCCACCACGTGGCCCTGCCACGTTACTGTTGCATCATAAAGATGGCTGCCATGTGGCGGTCATCTTTAAACCTGGGGGGCCCATGATCTCCTATTGCCTAGGGGCCCCATGAGTTGTCAGTCCACCCCTGGGCCAGGTTCACTTTATCTATCAGAGACTGGCAACGAATAGTAGGAATAGATAGGGGAAAGACCTGGGAATTTGCCGCAATAGAACATTTTGGCCCAGTCTGTGCACAACCTAAAAACTAGATATTAACTTAAATGATTTTAATTATATTGTACATTGTAAAATATTTATCTTTTCATTCTAGAGAATTATTCATCCAGACCTGTAAATGCTACCTGGTTTGCATAACTTTACTGTAATTTGCAGAACATTACAGATGTTGGTAGACTTTTATTTTGGGGATTACTGGTGCTTGAATATAAGGCAAACTGCAAAAGCAGCTCTAATTGCTCCTGACATGCTTCAGCTTGGTGTCATATCTTGTTAAATGTGTTTTTTGGTGTCTATTCAAATCAAAATCACTGGGTATGCCTCTTCAAAACAAGGCCTAGGAACAGCTCTAACCTTAACTGTATATTCTGCAGAGATCTTGTACACAAATCAGTAAGGATGCATGCAGCATAGCTTTACTGAATGGCAGTGAAAAGCACTTAAAGGAAGAGTGAGCTTTTAAATATAGTCCATTGCAGTTCAATCCTGAGAAACAAGTGAGACAAACATCCTAGAGCAGTGTTTTCAGGCTACACTGAACCCTCTCAATTTATGCTTTACAAAAAAACTTCATTGAAACCTAAATACAGCCTGAAGATGTTTGTCTCATTGATTCTCAATACTTTCCTCCTTGGAGTGCAGAGTGTAACTGCGACAATAGCAGGCGGCCATTCACCACTGCTGAATGAGCCATGTTTTCGGTCTTTACCATTCCATAATTATTTTAGGTTTTTGAGTACAGTCATTTTATATTAAAATGAAAGAATAATTATTTTAAATCAACTTTATAACTTTTTTGATTATTAACAGGTTTAAAAGAGATGCATATGTGTGTGTTCCTCCCCTGAGATGTCAAAGTATTATTAAACCCCTGGAATTCATTAGGAACTAGAGTTGACAGATTTGGCAAAAGTGTCTCTCATGTGTTCCAAAAGTGGTGCTGCATGTGCCCAATTTTTGTACCTGTCTAGTGTTGTGCCACTTTTAAAACTTTGTCTGCGCCAGTCTCTCTGGTAGAATTGGTCTTAATTAGCTCCACTTTCGAAAGACACGAACTGTTAGTATTTTGTACAGAATTTGGGGCTTTCAATGTCCACAAAGTGTCACATTTTAAACTTACCTAAATATGGTGCAGGAGTAGCTTTATTGAATTCCCCCCCAATGTATCTGAATGATAATAATGTTAGCAATGAATCATTAATTATTCAAAATTCACATATATAAATGTTTTACCTAACCTGAATTGCTCACACTCCCTGCTAGTCCTGTGCTTCCTGCTTACTCCTGGTGGGGAAGCCCGCTTACAATATTTTCCCTGTTTTTGATGGCAGGACTACATGTCCCATAATGTATTAATGTATTATTAGCACTATATGCTAATGTGCATGTGCAGAGTTTCTGCTGATCCCTCCTTCAGTTGTCTGTCAATGGCAAGCATGCAGAGAGGAGAGAGTTTCATTAGTTCCATTTATGTCTCACCTCTCTGCACTGCCTGTTGTTTAGTATGGTGGTCTGTTTTGTGTTGGGCTTACTGCGATACTCCGGACCTGGGTATCCCGGGGGTATACAGGGGGCCTAGCACCTCCTCATGCTCACCCCCCCCCCTTCCCTAACTCACTTCAGAGGCATCTGGCCTGATTGCTCATAGCATCTGGGGCTCTTTCTCCAAGTGGGGCTTTTTCTATAAGTGGAAGCACTTCTCACTCTGCACTTGTCTGAAGATTTCTTCTCTGTCTCTTCACAGGTATGTTTCAGCTGTCTGCCATCCACCCAGAATTGAAAACTGAAGTTTTTTCTCTAGTTTAAATTGCTATGGTATGTTTCAGCTGTCTGCCATCCTCCCAAAAAACTTAAATATTGCTGTCTGCTTTGCCTAGGTCTAATTGATAATACTGGCATGTTATTTTTGCTTAACCCTCTGTAGATCTGTCCACATTACAATGCTTTATTATCTCCCTTGGCTTACCCAAAATCATGACCCATTAATTGTATTGTCCTCTTGCTGATCTGTTTCTGAAGTAAGAATTTTGCCCTGTTGATCAGCAAACCTTTATTACCTCCTGATTAGATAATTGAAATGCACCCACCCCCTATCTCTATCAGTATAACTATATGCATCCTTTTGGGAGAAGCATAAGCAGGGGGCTCATAGAATCTGGGGCTCTTTCTCCAAGTGGGGCTTTTTCTATAAGTGGAAGCACTTCTGACTTTGCACTTGAGCGATTGCACAAAGCGAGAAACTAAAAAATCCCTTGCCATTTATAATAGGAGGTATACTTTTTTTACTCCACCCCCCCCTTTCTAAAATGCACTCTCTACCACTCCTTCTGACAGCTGTGTCTTCTATCCTTAAACTGTCTTCCCTTCACCCCTCTTCTCCACCCCACACTCTATATATATATCACCCTCACTTCTGTCCTCTCCTTATTACTGTACTCACCAACTCATGCTAATTCTAAAGTCAAATGCCCAATGCTCCAAATCACTGGAGCATGCCCCCTCATATAAATCAGATTCCCACATTACCTCCCTCACCCTTCTGCTTCTCCTATCCTCTGGTGATGTATCACCAAACCCTGGCCCTCCTTCATCTAACTGTGCTCAACGCACCCATTACCCTACACCCTTTGGATGCAGCCGCAATGCACACAATCTAGTCCCCATCGCTCTCCTTCCCAAGACCAGACTCCCTTTCTCTTGCGCCCTTTGGAACGCTCGCTCTGTCTGTAGAAAACTCACCTCCCTCCATGATCTCTTTATCGCTAACTCATTTAATCTACTCGCCATTACTGAAACCTGGCTCCACGAATCCGACACTGCGTCTTCTGCTGCTCTATCCCACGGTGGTCTTCTTTGGACTCACTCCCCCAGACCCAATGGACGCAAAGGAGGGGATGTTGGGGGCGTTGGAATCCTATTAGCCCAACATAGCACCTTTCAGGTACTTCACCCACCTCCCTCTCTGTCACTCTCCTCGTTTGAGGCACATTGCATTTGTCTCTTCTCCCAGTTTCTCTAAGGTAGCTGTGATCTACCGGCCCCCCGGTCCAGTATCCTCCTTTCTTGATGACTTCTCTGCCTGGCTACCCTACTTTCTCTCTTCTGAAATCCCCAAAATCATTCTTGGCGACTTCAACATCCCTACTAATGCTGACACTTCTGCAACTTCCAAACTTCTCAGTCTAACCTCCTCTTTTGACCTGAAGCAATGGATACATGCTCCTACTCACTCTGAAGGCAATACTCTTGACCTTATCTTTTCCCACCTATGCACTCCATTCAACCTCTCCAACTATCCTTACCCCCTCTCTGATCACTACCTTATTAATTTCACTCTCTCCCCCGCCTCCTCTCCCTCCTAATGCCTAACAGTTACTCGTAGAAACCTTCACCATATCAACACTTCTCTTCTACACTCTGTGACTGACCACCTCTATGACAAAATCGCACCCTTGTCCTGCACCCACCTAGCCACTTCTGTCTACAACACTTCACTTCTAGCCTCACTGGACAGACTGGCCCCCCTCATTACACGCAGAATAAGGCCCCGTCCCCTTCAACCCTGGCAAACAGATGATACTTGAAGTCTGAAAAAACACAGCCGTGCTCTCGAGTGCCTGTGGCGAAAGACTAAGTCCCAGGAAGACTTCGTCCAGTATAAATCTGCCCTCCAAATATACAATTTGTGCCTCCTTGCTGCCAAGCAGACCTATTTCATCACCCTCATTAAAAACGTATCATCCTGTCCCTGTCAACTCTTCTCTACCTTCAACTCTCTCCTTCGTCCTCCATTGCCTCCACCCACTAACTCACTCACCGCCCAGGAGATTGCCAATCACTTCAAACAGAAGATTGATACAATTTGCGACAAGATCTCTACTGTTCAGATACCCTCCATGCTTCACACCTCATGCCCACAGGTACAGTCATTACTTCCCTCTTTCAACCCCACCACTATAGATGAGGTCACTAAATTACTTGCTAAAGTCCATCTTACCACCTGCGCTCTGGATCCTGTTCCCTCGCAAATGCTACGTTCACCCTCTGGCTCTATTCTACACTCTCTAACCCACGTCTTCAATCTCTCCCTCTCTTCTGGCATCTTCCCTAACTCTTTGAAACATGCACTAGTCAGCCCCATACTTAAAAAGCCCTCACTAGACCCATCCAATCTTGACAACCTACGGCCCATCTCCTTGCTCCCCTTTTTATCCAAACTCCTTGAATGTCTAGTCTACAACCAACTGAGCGTCCACCTTGCTCATAATAACCTCCTTGATCCCCTTCAGTCTGGATTTCGTCCTCAACGTTCCACAGAAACTGCTCTCCTAAAACTAACAAACGATATACTAACAGCCAAAACTAAGGGACACTATTCTGTGCTCCTACTCCTGGACCTCTCTGCCGCCTTCAATACGGTTGACTACCCACTCCTCCTCAAAAAACTCCACAGTGTTTCTTAAGCCCCATACACACTATCAGTTTTCCTGCAGGTTTTTCTCTTCAGGTTTACCAAAACCATCTAATATGAGGTCAAACCTTAATGCCCTGTACACACGATAGGTTAGCCTGATGAAAACGGTCTGATGGATTTTTCCATCAGTTATACGATGAAGCTGACTGATGATCAGACGTGCCTACACACCATCAGTTAAAAAACCGATCGTGTCAGAACGCGGTGACGTAAAACACAACGACGTGCTGAAAAAAATGAAGTTCAATGCTTCGACTTGATTCTGAGCATGCGTGGATTTTTAACCGTGACTGTACTCTTCGCTGGTTCTCTACCTACTTATCCAACCGCACCTTAGTGTTACTTACAACTCTACTTCCTCCTCTCCTCTTCCATTCTCTGTTGGGATCCCCCAAGGTTCTGTTCTTGGACCTCTCCTATTTTCTATCTACACCTCCTTCCTGGGTCAGCTGATAGCCTCCCATGGCTTCCAATACCACCTTTACGCTGATGACAGTCAAATATATTTCTCTACCCCTCAACTCACTCCTTCATTCTCCTCACGTATCACTAATTTACTATCAGATATATCAGTTTGGATGTCGCACCACTTCCTCAAACTCAATCTATCCAAAACGGAACTTATCTGAACTGTCCTTTAAGCCTCACGTTCAATCACTGTCAAAATCTTGCCGCCTCAACCTTCGTAACATCTCCAAAATACGCCCCTTTCTAACCAATGACACCACAAAACTCTTAATTCACTCCCTAGTCATTTCTCGCCTCGATTACTCTATTAATCTATCCATCTATCTCCTTCTCTATAAGCTTTTAGAGGATCCCTGAAAACCCTCCTCTTCAGAGAAGCCTAACCTTCCCACACCTAACTGTATTTTCATTTGAGTCCATCTGATCATCCCCCACAGCTAACTACCCTTTGTTCCACTTGACCCTCCCTTTTAGATTGTAAGCTCTAAAGAGCAGGGCCCTCTGATCCCTCCTGTATTGATTTGTATTTTGACTGTACTGTCTTTCCTGATGTAAAGCGCTGCGCAAACTGTTGGCGCTATATAAATCCTGTATAATAATAATCTATGCTGCATTCTACAGCTGCACCCAATCATTTCTGCTACATGTTTTACAGTAGCAGATCAACAAAACAGCTTACACCCGCACCTATAGGTTAGCAGGAGACGTTCCCATCTTATAGACGAGCAAAATAAGTTATTAAACATGTAAAAGGTACTCATATTGTATCTGCAGTTTTCAAGAAGAAGCAAGTCGAAAAAAATGCAAAGAATAGCATAGTTACGCTAAAGCTCTGTAGTAAAACTCGGTGGGCTGGAGTGGTGATCTCCTTTGAAAGTTTACTAAAAAACAAAGAAGCTCTTTAAGAAACAGTAATAGTTGAAGATCTTAAAGTACCCAGGAGTGTAAAGCCCCATACACACTATCAGTTTTCCTGCAGGTTTTTCTCTTCAGGTTTACCAAAACCATGTAGTGCAAGGGCCTGCGTAATTGCATACAAATTGAAACTCGTATGCTGCGTACACACGATAGGTTGGTCTGATGAAAATGGTCTGATCAGGTTGCACTATGGAAGTGTTTTTCTGTTTCATGTTCCATCCTTAATATACCGGAGGAAAGAGGTCTTTACAATCTACTCCAGGCATTACCCTGCAAAAGCGGTCTTGACCATCTTTTTCATTAAAGAGATCCACAGAATCTGGTAAGCTCACAACCACTATTTGAGCACTTTGGGTGTTGTACCTATGAGTAGTATGGTGGAGGAATAAAAGCAGCACTATTTGGGTGTGGAGACATCACCAAGTACAGCAAGATCTATCTATTGGCGGATGTCATTTTCATCATTGGATTTGAAGCAATTTATCTTTGTTTGATCATTGTGACACCAATTTGGGACTATATTTTATTATATATATCATGTTTGGCACTAGTTGCCTCACTGGACACTAATTTAAAATTGTTATTTAATCACAGAAATTATTATTACTACTATTTAATAGGTTTAAATCAATATTGTAATGACTATTGATATACCAACTAGCGCCCCCTACCATCCACTACTTATGCAGATAGGAGGTATCCACGCCATCATATCAGGGGAGCAGCTTAGAATTTAAATACACAGTACATATATTGTTTATTTATTTACCTTTCACATGTTTCACATTATCTATTGTTGGCGCGAAATTCACATAGCTCACAAATGGGGTGTCCTATGCCTACATACTTTTGCTGACAGGTGTCCCTCTTTTCCACCTTAAAATTTGGAAGGTATGCAAGAGGACTGATTAATGCCAGTTCCCTGCCCGGCTCTGCATGTGTCGGCAAACCGGGGATGCGTTCTACCCATCAGCTGCCTGTGATTGATGGATAGATTACAGTGGAACCCCTGGGCACTTCTCACGGAACCCGGTTGAGAAACTCTGATTTAGTGGCTCCTAAGGCACCTACACTGCCTATTAAAGTGAAACTTTAGCAAGAACATTGGGTTCTGCTAAATCACTTCAGGCCAGGATTTTTATAGGCATAGCTGTTCAAAAAAACAGTAATACACTGGCTCACCCTGATCTGCACCTGCTTAGTTGCTCTCTATTTTTTGGCACTGTGCTAAAAATCAGAGCCACTAGAGGCCGATCTGCTGAAAGAATTACTGCTGCTCAGGTGCTCTAGGCTTCAGCAAAATGGCAGCTTACAGAAAAAAAAAACAGGAGCAATGCTGGAGGCAATGTACAGTACACACTAATTTTGCTAGCATAATTATTATTGTGGAATGTATGTTCCTTGCTAAAGAACAGGTCTAGGCCTAGGTCTAGGCTTAAACCATTTCACTAATTCTGGCACCATCTAGTGGCTAGAAAGGGGAATTACATTAGGCACATATGTGCCCTTATTCCATACTCCCTCTTTGGAAAATAAAGTATGTCTCAGTGATGTCCTAATAAGGGAGAAAGATAGATGTCTGCCCTTAGGACTCTAAAATTTCCCCTTGCAAGCTAAACTGTGTCACACTGGTACAGAAAGAAAAGAGTAGGATACATTTTTTTTTTTACTTTTTGTACACCAAATATACACAACATTGCATAAGAAATGAATGCAGACTTTTCCAAAGGCACCTTTTGCATTTCCCAATAAACACCATAGATGCGTATCTAGGTGAGCTATTGTGAGAAAAAGAATGTACCTTATATACCAATCAGTCAATGTAATGGATACATGCTTTCTTCAGTAAATCACTTTTTCTGTTTCATACAGTACAAACTAATAAGTCAGATTCATAATTTTTTTTTAACGTAAATAGACATATTATGGGACACAACTAGGTCAAACATATGTCGTCATTTAGGTATTATGGGCCGGATTCACATACATTGGTGCATATTTCTGCTGGCTTAGCGCATCTCATATGCGCTACGCCTACGTAACACAGAGAGGCAAGCACAGTATTCACAAAGCACTTTCTTCCAACGTTGCGCCGGCGTAATGTAAAATCCTAGGCGTAAGCCGGCCTAATTCAAAGTAGGTGGAAGTGGGCGTGATCCATTTAAATGAAGCGTGACCCCATGCAAATGATGGGCCGAACGAACGGCGCATGCGCCATCCCGTGGACGTATCCCAGTGCGCATGCTCAGAATCACGTAGAATATACTCCCTAAGATACGATGGCTCAATGCCTACGACGTGAACGTAACCTACGCCCAGCCCTATTCACGTACTACTACGTAAACAACGTAAAATACGACGGCTGTTCCCTGGTCCATACCTTAACATGACTTACACCTGCTTTATGAGGCTTAACTTTACGCCGGACGTACGACTTACGTAAACCGCGTATATTAATGCGCCGGGCGCAAGTATGTTTGTGAATAGGCGTATCTCACTCATTTGCATATTCGAATCGTAAATCAATGGGAGCGCCCCTTGCAGCCAGCGTAAATATGCGCCCACGATACGACGGCGTAGGAGACTTACGTCGGTCGTAGGAAGCCTATTTTCAGGCGTATCTAGTTCTGTGGGCACTGCGCACAGATACGACGGCACACATTGACACTTACGCAGCGTATCTCGAGATACGCCGGCGTAAGTGC
Organism: Rana temporaria; assembly: GCF_905171775.1. Lineage (NCBI taxonomy): Eukaryota > Metazoa > Chordata > Amphibia > Anura > Ranidae > Rana > Rana temporaria. The sequence goes on from NC_053497.1 coordinate 99,981,535, forward strand.
TACGTGAATCCGGGACTAAGTGTCCAATGTCACTACAATAAATGTCCAAAAATATTCAAAGAACAGAATCAAACATTACAAAAAGCCCCCCACCCCCTGGAGCATGATCAGTGTTGCCAACTGTCCTGCCGCAATGGTGCATAGAATTTAAAAATATATTTTCTCTGAACCATTTTCTATGGACGTTTGTATTAAGTTCACATGCTGCCATCTAGTGACCTTTTATGGTAATACACTTGTTTTACATGTCTTTTCCCTGATGTTATGACATACTTCCTTTCTATGTAATGCTCCACCCTTTTTCCTGAGATTGTACTTCCTGTGTAATGGCTGAAGCTAACAGGCCACATGTAACAGGGTATATGTATTCTGCATAGTAAGCTACAGACAATATCATCTTTTGACCGCATAAATACCACAACCTATTTATCTGTTTTATCCTGTCATCTACTGTAACCCGATGTTCAAAATTAAAGCACTTCCTTGGATGGAATCAGAATTTGGTGAGTTCAAGCTATCTGATGAGTATTGTCCTCAGTGATTATACCTGCTTATACAGGCCAGGCATAGAGGTCCCACAAGGGATAGATCGCTTCACTACAATGGAGTCAGAATACCAACCATCAGTATTTTTTCTGGCAGCCAGTAAAAAAATAGCACATTTTCCTGCCAGGAAATGCCAGTGACAGGAAAAGGTTCCAAGTAAAAATTATGGTTGTGATGATCGGCTCAGAACAGTTTCGATTCGGAGCCTGCTTAGATCATCCGAGTGCCTGCTACAGTGTGTTTGGGTGGCACCAGTGGGGAACGGGCCTGGCGGAGGTGGTGCCTGTGGGATGGGAGCAAGGCAAGCTTGGAGCGGCAGTGTCAGTGCTGTTTGGACTGGAGTTGACTGAAAGGACCACCTGGCATGGAGGGAGACTATCACTGTGATTCAGGAGGGGACATGTCATGTCAGTAAATTTCTTTTACAAGAAAATCATTTATTTTTGTAATACAAACTCTTTTTTAACTTTATAAACTTGACTGATAATCAGTTACACATATGGTACCATTAAAGTCCACTTTAGCCTCCCTCCAATTCCCTATACATTTTGACAGGACGAAGGCACCAAAATCAACCCCCTTTTACATATAGCACTTTTACAAACACAAGAAAATCATGTCAGTAAATTTTAATCTGGTAGGTTGGCAATGGATAACTCGCCACTCATAATAACAGGATCGGGTATTGTTTATCCTGCCTCAGACGTAAGTTCCTCATGTGTGACAACATTTATGGCGTCTGGCAACCTGGGCCTGTCTAACATGACTTTGTCTTTTATAAATGTGCCAATCATAAAAGAATGCCTGAAAACACATTACTGAATAGAGACAAATAGTGTTTGCTACCCTCCACATGTCGCTGAGAACCTCAAAACTCCTAAATGTTCTCATACCTTCTGCTCAAAGTGCATAGTTTATAAAGTCCTGCTCCTCTTTTTGCCTAAGCCCCCCTTTCCTTCATGAGGGGGAGATAAGAGATTGAGCCTTACAGCCTACGCTCTGCTGTAACTTAGTCCTCAGTGTTTCCCAAAACCAAGAGAATGAGACATGTCCTCGCCCAGTGGCGGAACTACCGCCATAGCGACCCACGCAGGCGCTATGGGGCCCGCAGCCGAGTGGGGCCCGCCGATGGGGAGGCAGATCGGTGCGCTGTGACAGTTACAGAACCGATGCTGTGTTTCTCTCCCTCCTGTCGGCAATATTTCTGTCACAGCGCACCGATCTGCCTCCCTGTTCTAGCCACATGTGATCCTCTATGTCCTATAGGTGCCTGGTCTCCCCCCAGCGCTGCCTGTTTTACTCTCCCTAAAAGCTGGGAGATTCGTCAGGACACTGTGAGAGCGGGGGAGAGCTTGCCTGTCTTAATGCACAGGCACTTCTGTGAACTGCCCAGGGGTCCTAGGTGCATGGGGGGCCTTTGAAGTTTCCTCCCAGCAGGTTCGGGCAGCAGTGGTAACAAGTCTCCTCACGTTGGCTCTCTTCTGCTACAGTGTACAGGTCAGTTCTGTTATCTGGCTGTGTCTGCAATGCTCTCTCCCTGGCATCTTCCTCCCCTCCTCAGACACTATCTGGCCGTCCTGCTCCCTGTCGTCCTCACACAGATCCATTCATCTTTGCCTGTCACACTGCTCCTCTCAGATGCTTGTTATCTCTCCCCCCTCCCCTCCCTGACTTTTCCCCTGCAGACACTTTACCTTCACACATGTGTGTGTCCCAGGATCTACAAACATTACAAATGTCTGGAACCCCCCACCCCCACCTTGCACACCCCCAACACTGTTTCTTTACTAAGCAATGGAGATCACTCCCTCTCCCCTTCCTGCCAGACAGCCCATTTACTTTTTATACTATGGCTATTTATTACCAGCTGAGAGTATGCCCCATGCCCATCTCTGATTATCCCTCTCCAGTCTCCTTGACAGCGATCTATCTGCCCCATCTCATACCCACCCCCACTTTTACCCCCCCCCCCTTTTTCTCCCGTACCCCATGATTCTCATTCCCACCACATTTTTTTTTTAGGGCTTAAGGAAGGACCCCGAGGTGGAGCATCTTACTACTGCTGCTTGTGTGGGTGAGATGTGTACTGTGTACTGCACCAATCCCTGCTGACCCTCTTCTCCTATTCATCCCATGTGATTGGCGCAGTACATATCCCACCCGCACAAGCAGCAGTAGTAAGATGCTCCACCTCGGGATCCTTCTTTAACCCCTGCAAAGCACCAGAAGAGAGACAGAAACTCTGATGGTGAAGGAAGAGGGGAATTGTCTTTCCTGTTGTATATTTAGCCCAGTTCCCCTGTAAGTTTATACGTTTTATTTTTGTGGTGTATTGTTAGCAAAAATATTTGTTTTGATATTTTTTTAGGGGGGCCCTGTCAGGTAGGCTGTACGGGGCCCCGTGATTTCTAACAGCAGCCCTGGGCGCTGCGGCAACACAGGGGTGAAAAAATCCTCTCTACTGTCACTTGTCAATACAGAAGCGCTGCTGTATTTACAAGTGACAGCGCTCTCCTCCCGACAGCCGTTTAGAACCCTCTCTGCTCTACAAAACACATTGTCTATCTATGTCTATGTGAAAGCAGAGAGGGGAGGGGGGAAGGGATGGGGGGTGTACACAGGCAGGAGCTGCTCCACTAGGGTGACCACATTTCCAAACTACCATTCAGGGACACCCCCCCTCCCAAAAATCAGGTGGGATTTATGATTTCTCCAATCACAAGCAGGGGGCGGGGACTGTGCTCCTCCAGGCATTCCCGGCCAGGACAAGTACCGTCAGTGAGTAAAGCAGTGATGTGGCGGCCTTTTTTGGGGTCATAAGATTGGCCGGGGGGGTGGCTGTGTCAGTTTCATTCCGGGACACTGTATTGTCCTGGAATGAAGGTGCCCGGGACAGATCTGCAAAATGTGGGACTGTCCCGGGCAATCCGGGACACGTGGTCACCCTATGCTCCACGGACATGCAGTGAGTTACAGCTTCTCTTCTGCAGCCCATCTCTGATGTTAGTTGGGTGACCGGAATGCTCACTACTGAAAGGGGGAAGAAGGGGGGTTGATGCCAGAGGAATGTGTATTGATGGGGAGAGGAGAGCTCTGTACTTGGGAAGGAGGGTACTTGCATGTGCACAGATCACCCCTAAATCCTGCACACCGTACACAGATCACCCTTAAATTCCCCCATACACAGCTCACCCCTCAATCCTTATACATTTTATATGTAGGTCCACCCGTATGATTTTTCCGTGCGCTTTCAGGGTTGGGGGACTTTTAGTTTTTTTTGGGCGGGGGGGGCGTCATTGAAGGACCCGGCCTTGGGGCGGCAAAGGAAGTAAATCCGGGGGGGGGGCCCCATACAACATTTTGCTATGGGGCCCTGTGATTTCTAGTTACGCCCCTGTCCTCGCCTCAACTATTTATATGCTAGCATACTACCCAGGGTGCCCCAGTACTGGCAAGCACAGAGCTTGCATTAACTCAGTGTGCCCCCTTACCTATATTGGCTTCTTACCCACGGGGATCTCTTGTGGCTCCTAAGGCACCTACATTGTCTATATATCCCAAGTGGTCCTGAGCCTACCCATTCCTATATTTCTGTCAGAAAAGGGAATTTCAGCAAACCTGGGCAAATTGTTCTAGGGCCACATCCAGCCCTTGATCCCTCCACTGTCAGAATGCCTTTGGTTCTGGTAGGAAAGTGTTACCTAGAAAATGTCCTGATACTCTGCCACCACCCTGCCACCTGGCCAAGTTCTTCCTATGTTAGTGCCTGCATGCTGTTTGCTCTTGGAGCTGTGTACCATTTCTTCATTCCAGATCAGAATCTGCAGAAATCCCTGCTGTACTGATCACAGGCTCTCTGCTTCCAGTTAGGCGGCCACACACGGTCGGTCCATCCGATGAGAACAGTCCGAAGGACCATTGTCATCGGTTAACCGATGAAGCTGACTGATGGTCTGATGTGCCTACACACAGGGCCGGACTTACCATTGGGCTTGACTGGGCTCAAGCCCAGGGGCCCCACCCAATAGGGGGCCCCCTAAAAAAAAAAAAAAAAAAAAAATTTTTTTTTTTTTTTTTTTTTTTTTTTTTAGGGGTCCAGAGGTCCCCAGGGGCCCGGAGCCCCCCAGGGCCCTGGACGGCAACCCCCCCTTTTTTATTTTTTTTTTTATTTTTTTTTATTTAATTTATTTATTTTTTGTAAAAAAATGTTTTTTTTATATATTTTTTATTTTTATATATATAATAATATATATATATAAAAATAAAAAATATATATAAAAAAAACATTTTTTTACAAAAAATAAATAAAAAAAAGGGGGGTTGCCGTCCGGGGCCCTGGAGACCCCTGGGCCCTTTAATAATAATAATAATAATAATATATATATATATATATATATTATTATTATTATTATTATTATTAAAGGGCTCAGGGGTCTCCACGGCCCCCGGATGGCAACCCACCTTTTTTATTTTTTTATATACAGTGGGGATCGAAAGTTTGGGCACCCCAGGTAGAAATTTGTATTAATGTGCATAACGAGGCCAAGGAAAGATGGATAAATCTCCAAAAGGCATCAAATTACAGATTAGACATTCTTATAATATGTCAAAAAAAGTTATATTTTATTTCCATCATTTACACTTTCAAAATTACAGAAAACAAAAAAATGGCGTCTGCAAAAGTTTGGGCACCCTGCAGAATTTATAGCATGCACTGCACCCCCTTTGCAAAACTGAGATCTGCCAGTGTCATGGATTGTTCTCAATCATCGTCTGGGAAGACCAGGTGATGTCAATCTCAAATGTTTTAAATGCCCAGACTCATCTGACCTTGCCCCAACAATCAGCACCATGGGTTCTTCTAAGCAGTTGTCTAGAAAATTGAAACTGAAAAAAGTTGACGCTCACAAAGCTGGAGAAGGCTATAAGAAGATAGCAAAGCGTTTTCAGATGTCAATATCCTCTGTTCGGAATGTAGTTAATAAATGGCAGTCATCAGGAACAGTGGAAGTTAAAGCAAGATCTGGAAGACCAAGACAAATAGACAGAACAGCTCGCAGGATTGTGAGAAAAGCAATTCAAAACCCACGTTTGACTGCAGGATCCCTCCAGAAAGATCTGGCAGACACTGGAGTTGTGGTACACTATTCCACTATAAAGAGATACTTGTACAAATATGGTCTTCATGGAAGAGTCATCAGAAGAAAACCTCTCCTACGTCCTCACCACAAAAATCAGCGTTTGAACTTCGCAAATGAACATATAGACAGGCCTGATGCATTTTGGAAACAAGTTCTGTGGACCGATGAGGTTAAAATAGTATTTTTTGTCCGGAATGAGCAAAGGGACGTTTGGAGAAGAAAGAGCACAGAATTTAATGAAAAGAACCTCTGTCCAACTGTGAAGCATGGGGGTGGATCAATCATGCTTTGGGGTTGTATTGCAGCCAGTGGCACAGGGAAAATTTCACGAGTAGAAGGAAAAATGGATTCAATAAAATTTCAGCAAATTTTGGATGGTAACTTGATGCCATCTGTGAAAAAGCTGAAGTTAAAGAGAGGATGGCTTCTACAAATGGATAATGATCCTAAACACACCTGAAAATCCATGGGGGATTACATCAAGAGGCGTAAACTGAAGGTTTTGCCATGGCCTTCACAATCTCCTGACCTCAACATAATTGAAAATCTATGGATAGACCTTAAAAGAGCAATGCGTGACAGACAGCCCAGAAATCTCAAAGAACTGAAAGACTTTTGTAAGGAAGAATGGGCAAAGATCCCTCAAACAAGAATTGAAAGACTCTTGGCTGGCTACAAAAAGCGTTTACGAGCTGTGATACTTGCCAAAGGGGGCAGTGCAAGATATTAACTCTGCAGGGTGCCCAAACTTTTGCAGATGCCATTTTTTTGTTTTCTGTAATTTTGAAAGTGTAAATGATGGAAACAAAATCTAACTTTTTTTGACATATTATAAGAATGTCTAATCTGTAATTTGATGCCTTTTGGAGATTTTTCCATCTTTCCTTGGCTTCGTTATGCACATTAATACAAATTTTTACCTGGGGTGCCCAAACTTTCGATCCCCACTGTATATATATATATATATATATATTTTTTTTTTTTTTTTTATTAAAGGGCTCAGAGGTCCCCAGGGCCCCATGTGGCAACCCCCCTTTTTTTATTTTTTTTATAAATGTTTATTTTTTTATTTTTTATTAAAATGCCCAGAGGTTCCCAGGGGCCCAGAGGTCCCCAGGGCCCCGGATGGCAACCTCCCTTTTTTTATGTATTTTTTATAAATGTTTTTTTTTTATTATTAAAGGGCCCAGAGGTTTATTTTTTCTTTTTATTAAAAGGCCCAGAGGTCCCCAGGGCCCCGGATGGCTACCCCCCTTTTTTATATATATATATATATATATATATATATATATATATATATATATATATATATATATATATATATATATATATATATATTTGTTTTTTTCTTTATTTCTTCTTTTTTTTGTAAAGGCTTCTCAATTTGCGGCAGCCCCCACCCTTCTCAATTTCAGGCGACAGCACCCCCACCCCCCCTAGGTTCTCTGCTTCAGGGGGCCCATGCCTTAAGCTGTGCAAGGGGCCCCAAAATTCCTGATGGCGGCCCTGCGCATACCTCCCAACACGCACGGATTCTGTGGGACTTTCCCGCACAGACAGCTTCTTCCCGCATTTAATTAATTTTCCCGCACTGCAAGAGGAGGCAGCACGGAAGCAGGAGGAACCGGAGTGGTGTGTGGAGGACTGTGGCTGCTGAAGGGAAGAAAGCCGACAGCCGGGCTAATGACAGTCTGTGGCCCCGGCTGTTGGCACAGGTGAGAGGCACTCCCCCCCTCAACAACTGAAAAATCCCCCCCCCCCGCTCAACAACTTTAATGTGCTCCCCCCCGCTCAACAACTTCAATTCGCCCCCCCCCGCTCAACAACTTTGATCCCCCCAATTCTCGGCTCCAGGGGGCCCCTTCAACACTCAAGCCCAGGGGCCCCCACCACCCTAAGTCCTGCCCTGCCTACACACCATCAGTTAAAACAACGATCGAGTCCAACGCAGTGACGTAAAACACAACGACGTGCAGAGAAAAATGAAGTTCAATGCTTCCAAGCATGCTTCGACTTGATTCTGAGCATGCGCGGGTTTTTAAAGCAAGTTCTAAAATTTTTGACCGAAGGATAACTGACCGATGGGGCCCACACACGATCGGTTTGGACCAATGAAAAGGTCCTTCAGACGGTTTTCACCAGGTTTGGTCCGACCGTGTGTACGCGGCCTTACAGTACTTTTTATAACAGAAACAAAAAAAAACGTTTTTTTACAGAATTTTCAGTCTTTTTTCTCCTATAGCGCAAAAAATAAAAAACCCAATAGTGATTAAATACCACCATATTAAAGCTCTATTTGTGTGAAAAAAAGGACAACAATTTCATTTGGGTACAGTGTTGTATGACTGAGTAATTGTCGTTCAAAATGTGAATGCACCGAAAGCTAAAAATTTGTCTGGTTATTAAAGCGGGGGTTCACCCGGAAACAAAAATGTAACATTAGATTGAGGCTAATTACTGGAGGCAGAATCGGGTGTTTTTTTTTTAAAATCAATGCAGTACTTACCGTTTTAGAGATAGATGTTCTCCGCCACTTCCGGGTATGGTCTTCGGGACTGGGCATTCCTATTTGATTGAAAGCCTTCCGACGGTCGCATACAGCGCGTCACGAGTTGCCGAACGTCGGTCCGGCTCTATACGGCGCCTGCGCACCGACGTTCGGCTACTTTCGGAAACTGGTGACGCGCTGTATGCGACGGTCGGAAGGCTGTCAATCAAATAGGAATGCCCAGTCCCGCAGCCCATACCCGGAAGCGGCGGAGAACATCTATCTCTAAAACGGTAAGTACTGCATTGATTTTAAACAAAACACCCGATTCTGCTTCCCGTAATTAGCCTCAATCTAATGTTAAAAATTGATTTTTTGGGTGAACCTCCACTTTAAGGGGGGTTTAAGTGCCCGGTGGTCAAGTGGTTAATGGCATCCCAGTCTTAGTCCATAGGGTATCTATATTGGGTTGGCCCACCCTTTGCAGCTATAACAGCTTCAACTCTTCTGGGAAGGCTGTCCACAAGGTTTAGGAGTGTGTCTATGGGAATTTTTGACCATTCTCCCAGAAGAGCATTTGTGGGGTCAGGCACTGATGTGGACGAGAAGGCCTGGCTTGCGGTCTCTGCTTTAATTCATCTCAAAGGTGTTCTATCAGGTTGAAGTCAGGACTCTGTGCAGGCCAGTTAGGTTCCTCCACCCCAAACTTGCTCATCCATGACTTTATGAACCTTGCTTTGTGCACTGGAGCAGGAAGGGGCCATCCCCAAACTGTTCCCACAAAGTTTGGAGCATGAAATTGTCCAAAATGCTTTGGTATGCTGACGCCTTAAGAGTTCCCTTCACTGGAACTAAAGGGCCAAGTACAACCGCTGAAAAACAACCCCACACCATAATCCCCCCTACTTAAGTGGACCTTGCCAAAAAAAGCATGCAGACTAGTTACTGTGAATGCAACTGTTTGAGTGTACCAACGTCTCGATAATATGAAAGTGGAAATTAATCTGGACTAATACAATGGACTTTTGGCGGTAGAAGTAATTAATGTAAAAAAATCTATAATATATAGATTTTATAGATTTTTTACATTAATTACTTGTACCGCCAAAAGTCCATTCTATTAGTCCAGATTCATTTCCACTTTCATAATCCCCCCTACACCAAATGATTTGGACCAGTGCACAAGGTCCATAAAGACATGGATGAGCGAGTTTAGGGTGGAGGAATTTGACTGGCATGCACAGAGTCCTGACCGCAACCAGATAGAACAACTTTGGGATGAATTGGAGCAGGGACTGCCAGTCAGGCCTTCTCGTCCACATCAGTGTGTCACCTCACAAATGCGCTTCTGGAAGAACGGTCAAACATTTTCATAGACACACTCCTAAACCTTGTGGACAACCTTCCCATTAGAGCTGAAACTGTTATACCTGCAAAGGGAGGGCCAACTCAATATTGAACCCTACAGACTAAGACTGGGATGCCATTAAAGTTCATGTAGGCAATATAGTGTGTCTATATGCATGATAAATTGCATATGGTTTTACTTTTTGAAAGATACCAAAAGTACTGTTATCTTTTTCTGAGTATAGTTAGTAAATTTGTATTTAGTAATGAGACTAGAACTGAGAAATTTTGTATGCATATCAGAATGTGTGCTTAAGGCCCCGTACACACGACCGGATCTGTCCGCTGGGATTTATCCGCGGATCAGTTCCAGCAGACAAATCCGGCGGACATTTGTCCAGCAGACATTTTTCGGCGGACATTTGTCCAGCCGACCGTTTTTCAAGCGGATAAAAATTTCTTAGCATGCTAAGAAATCTATCCGCTGGAAACCTGTCCATCGGACTTATCCGGTCGTCTGTACAGACTCACCGGATAAGTCCGACCGATCCCCATCCCTCGCATGCGTCGAAGTGATTCGACGCATGCGTGGAAGTATTTACCTTCCAGGGTCGCGCACGTCGCCGCGTCATCGTTGCGGCGACGGCGCGGCCACGTCACCGCGTATGTTTTCTGCGGGGATTTTGATCTGATGGTGTGTACAGCCCATCAGATCAAAATCCGGAGCAGAAATGTCCGATGGAAACGGTCCGGCGGACCGTTTTCATTGGATATCCGCTCGTGTGTACAGGGCCTAAGGCCTCGTACACACGGATGAACTGTTTTCAGCGGACTTGTCCGCTCTGAGATTTCTGTCTGATGGTTGTACAATCCGCGCAGACACGAAATCCGCGCGGACAAGATACACGGTGACGTGTCACCGGTGACGCGGTGACGTGGCCATGCCGTCGCCGCGACGATGACGCGGTGACGTGCGCGGCCCTGGAAGTTCAATGCTTCCACGCATGCGTCGAATCACTTTGATGCATGCGAGGGCTTTCGGCCGAGCGAACGTGTCCGGTGAGTCTGTACAGACGACCGAACATGTCCGACAGACAGGC